>NC_056742.1:174035574-174333074 GCF_019279795.1 Protopterus annectens | reverse complement strand
TGAAATTGCTGGTTTTACAGGATTGGTTGCAACATACCCTTACTCGGGAATATGAAGTCAGAAACACAAATGGATGTAGCCATGTACTGATAGCACTCAACAGAGAGAATGCCACTGATATATCAGAGACAAGACCTGTGTGGTGAACAGACAAAACATAGCCAATCCTCTGGCCATCATGTGGCTAAGCCCACAGTTGAGAGCTATGCCGACAGACTGTATTCCATGCAAAACTAGCATGTACACACAATCCCTGTAAAACTAGTGGTATACAATGCATATAACAAAAAACTCACACTGTCCGTAGGTCTGGAATCTTATACAAATATGTAGTTGGCCTGTGTCTGCAAGTCCTGTTGTAAGAGGTATTGCTACCTGCTGTCTCTAACACTGCTGCCCACACACAGGAAGGATGTCTTCCATACAGGAAAGGTAAAGGGACAATGCCCACATGATGTAGTAATTTATATAAATGGGTTGCCATGACATCAGTAATTGGAAGTACTACACAGCTGGCTGTATGCAATTAGCAAGTGGTGAACACTGATTGGTGCAGAGGCCATCACCTGATAATGAGCATCACCTACAAAATCCATGCTGCAATCTATTCAAAGCAGCTAAATTCCTGTAGTGGAGAGAGAGAGAGAGAGAGAGAGAGAGAGAGAGAGAGAGAGAGAGAGAGAGAAATAACTAAAACTACAAACCAAAACAAAACAAAAGTATATAAAACAAGGGACACATAAAAGAGTACCTACAAGAGAGGACAATACAACAGGTATGTGAAACATATATGCATGTAATTGAATGTAGTACTTGGTCTGTAATAATGGGATAGATGATGTGGAAAGATTTATATGTGCCATTAAGACTTGTAATGATGTCCTGCTGAACAACTGCTATGGACATAGCATCTGGCCCTGTGGGCAGTGGGCCATACCTGTCAACTTTGCAGATCAGCACTGAATGACAAGATGTAAGCCATCATAGTGTGTGTTCTGTACCTCAAGACGTATATTAGTGTGGCAAATAGCTGGTGGTGGAAGTAATGAAGTTATGATAGACACATAAGTTTCAGACCCCACAATCATGGTAACATGAAATGTATCATGCACAAATGTCATAGGTTTGTAATAGGCTTACCTGCAATCTGTCCCTATATATATATATATATATATATATATATATATATATATATATATATATATATATATATATATATATATATACACACATGTATGTCTACAGATATACAGACACACACACACACACACACACACACACACACACACACACATATATATATATATATGTGTGTGTGTGTGTGTCTACATATATATACAAACGCACACACACACAAACACACAAACAGGAACACACACACACACACACACACACACACACACACACACACACACACACACACACACACACACACACACACACACACACACATACACACACACATATATATATATATATATATATATATATATATATATATATATATAAATACATTTCCCCTACTGTTGAATTACAGTGTTACATGATATGTGTGAGAAAACATCACACATATCTGTACACACACATATATATATATATATATATATATATATATATATATATATACAGTAGTAAGTGTGTGCGAGATGGACAGTTATGTTTGGTGTGAAATCCATGTTCACATTGCCCTTGTTTGTGAAGGTGAGCTTGGTATGTTGGGGAAGAATAGTAGGTATATTTGGGGAGGTAGGTTGGGTTGGAAGACAGACAAGGCAGCATACAGGGGCAGTATATGACACATGGTGGGTAAACACCTTGGATGGGAAGTGGTGTTTGGAAAGTGGAAGCCCACGAGTCCCCAAATGGGAACAGTGGGACCAAGGTCCCTACCCATGGGCAGTCACAAGTGCACCTTCACGGTCCCGAAGGTGCCTGAGCTGGGGGCTGAGCAGGAGGAGCATGCGGACCCTGTAATTGTGTACTGAGGGCCTCAAGGTGGTGTAGCACATCCCCCGAGTCTCTGTGGAGCTCCCTATGCACCAGACCCTGGACCTGACTTCAGGTGACAGGATCCTATCTGTGTGTGCTCCTGGGGGGGGGGGGGAACGAACACCATCCCCTGAGGTGGTTCTACCTGAAGGTAGTGCAGGACCAGCAGATGATGAGGTCATGGGGTGGGTCCCAGATGTGCTGTGGCCTGGTAGCATCGCCAGATGAGGTGGGAGAGGTGGTTCTGCTAGTAACTGGCTTCCCATACATGCTATTGTGTCAGTTATAGAACATATGTAGGTAGTAATAGTCCACACATTCCAGGAGTACGTCTAACAGCATGCATAGATATCCCCATTAACACAAAACACCTGATTTGGAGCAGTAACATAGTAAACAGAACACATGCATATATGGAACCATAGTGGCCCTTACAATGGCATACAGGTGACATCGTTAGCAACAGAACACCAATGGTAATGTTTCAACATGGAACATGAATAGAAACCCATTGCACAATCTGTTGTACAATACGATATATGTCCCAACAGTAGGTTTGCTGTAAACATACCCATTGAGTTGTGTGTTCAGATTATTGTTACAGATATGGTGAGGGGAGACAGAGATGTCAATTAACAACTATTATATCCTTGCAGTATGAGATCCTCAGATCTTTTTTTCCTCTTTATGTCTTTCAGGCACCATGTCTAGAGAGCATTTGCCAGTTTATTCCCCCAGGAAAATGAGGTTATAATAAACCACCTGGTGCAGCACTACCACACCCTTTTTGGCCATACAGCTCATGATCTGCAGAAGAGTACCACCTTGTGGAATGAGCTCGTCCACAGGGTAAATCATGTCAGCCTTCATAACCGCAGTTATGAGCAGGTCTGACATTGTTGCACTGACCTAATCTGCCACGCCTGTCAGCGTGCTGCTACAGTTAGAAGGGACCAGCTAGCCACAGGGGGGGTGTCATGCCATCCAGCCTCCCCGACACATGCTGAAGAGCGCCTCGCCAGCCTCGGGGCATCTGCCCACCAGTAAAGACACGAACCAGTGGATAGCATTGTGGAGGTGGGTGATACCCACACAATGGATGAGGAGCATGCAGGTAAGGCCCCAGGGCACATCAGTAGACCACTGTTGCTTATCCATCTGCATCTGTTGAGTTTAATCATGCATATGTGAGATAAAATATATATAGTCTCTTGCTGCATTATAGTAATAAATAGATGTGCATAATCTGTAGTATTGTGGGTTTGTACTGTTGATGTACTGAAATGCTGCTCCCACCCTGTACCGATGCCACAGGTGTGCTACTGATATCACATTTCTCACACAACTATGTAGGTCCCTGTGGTATACCTCTGGGGCAGCAGCCTACAGCTGGTGAGTATGGTGTTGTTTGTTCCAGTTTGCCAATACACCGGCCATGTTATGGCCATGG
The DNA here is from genome assembly GCF_019279795.1 of Protopterus annectens. Lineage (NCBI taxonomy): Eukaryota > Metazoa > Chordata > Ceratodontiformes > Protopteridae > Protopterus > Protopterus annectens. Next base: position 174,329,635 of record NC_056742.1, on the reverse strand, counting down.
TATTTGCCATGCACACATTTAACACACATACCCATAATGCATGCTGTACATGTTCACTTATTGTTGCTAACTGCACTGCATCACAGTGGTCACTATGGTGGCATATCTGAAGGGTATGTAACAGTCCTGCAATATAAATAAAAACCTGTCATTGCAAGATGTATGCACAGAGATGGACATAATGGTGGGACAAATTGCCTACAGTAGGAACATGTCTGAAACATCACCCTTACACAGTGCTACAACAGCATATATACCGCTATTACAATTGCAACTGTTACAGATCTACACAACGGCATATCACAATACCATATTCCACAACCCTTACAACCTGTAATCTGGTCCTAACCTGAGCAATGAATGTGCAATATGGAATCTTATGCTAGGACAGCAAATATGGGGAATACATACCTTAACAAACACTGGAAGCAAATGTGTGCACATTCCAAATAACATATAGTGGGCGCAGCTTTTGAGGTACTGACAGCATTCACTCTTCATGAGTATGCACCTTCCAGCAAGTACAGGTCCTCAATATCACACCAAGAAATGGTCTGCTGTCCAAGACGTATGTCCATCACACTTGCCCACTCACCTGCAACAGAGGCAACCATGGCTTGCATACATCTTACAAGCCATGGAATGGATCCCATATCCAACAAGTAGCATGCAGGAGTAGGATATGTAGCTTTACCTCACCATTGCATATACCATGGTAAACAGTGCAGACAGTCATGTATGTGACGAGGATGTATGCGACAGCATTAATGTAGAAAATAAACAGATGACCATCCAAGACAGATGACGACACATGTTACAAACTGGTCATGGAGGCTGCCTAGTAACATGCCGCAAAACTGAGGGAGTTGCAGCAATGTGTAGCAAGTACTGGCTGTGCAGTACCTGTGTTGACAATCCCCTGGACTTTGCATAATTGTGGCCCATGGTTTAGGGTAATCAGATGGGACAGTTGTTACACAGGAAACATCAACCAGGGCTCTCTACAGGTAGCATATGCATAACATCAAAAGTCTTCCAAGGCATGTGTTGTAATGTGTAATGGTGTACCAAGACCAAGTTTGAAACCTACAGACAGTATCAATTAAGATACATGTGCTGCATAACACCTCACTCCACCTCAGGCCCACCATCCCCATCTATACCTTGCTGGTGCCAGTGAACACCTGTATGTTTGTCATTCATTTGCAGGGACTAGGCCGGTACACATAGTATTCTGAATTTTGGACATTGCAAAATAACACTTGTGTAGCCCATAGTTGTCAAGCATCTGCAAAAAGGTTGAGGATGGGGAGGGGTGTCATCCTGAAACACAACAGTGAACTGAAGCAGACATCCAAAGCTCACTAAGAATGGCTGTTCCTGTGCACAGTCCAGTTCCTGAACTGTGGCAGACATAACCCTGACTCCAAAGCAATAGTGAAGGCACTATGTGACCTCCAAGGGCTGTGCACATGAGTTGACTTTGCATTCTTGCAGAGTTGGGGGACATTTGTAGGGCAGAGTAACCAAATACTGGCAAGTGCAGATGGGCCATGCTAGTATACCACTTCCAGGAATAGTTACTGCTGTAGTACACTTAACAGTTGGTGCTACAAACCATCATGTTAAGGGTGTGCACACTTATGCACCCACAGATTGTATGCATCTTAATCAGCATCTGCACAACTAACACATCTGTTTAATACTGAATTTTATTGCACAGGTCATATGTCACATATCAGGTTTGTGTAATGTTACCATATGCAGTATTGTGGCCCCATGGCATATCAGGGAAGAGGGTGCCATGACAGTAAGGGTGTGTACACTCCTCATAGCCCCAGTGAGGTTTGAAGGTTGTCAGTGTAATTGTAATTTATTGGTCATACATGCACCGCTGATGATGAGATCTGCAAATCAGACATCAGGCATTCACTATTGACATCTGTCCACATATCATCCCAGGCATGTGTCGGACAAACACATAGGGGCTGTGAGCAGCAGAGTAAACATAACTGACACACATATACACATTCAGGAATGGCGTGTACACCTGTGAGGTATGGTGCACAGTACATGCCAGGGTGCTGAACAGGTGCACAGCAATACTGTGTACATGTACGCAGTGTGTTCTAGGGGAAGGGGCATCACCTACTAACACAACCCATGCAGCACAGAAATGTATAATGTTGGTAACAGGGATTGTCTATAGCTGCAGTGCATGCTGTTGAGTGCCATATGTCATGCATGTTGACAGATGGGTAATGAGAGGTCTGTGTGTAATATCTTTGCACAACTTCACCTGTAAGTGTGTGTGTGTGTGTGTGTGTGTGTGTGTGTGTGTGTGTGTGTGTGTGTGTGTGTTTGTGTACAGTTAAGCAATGATGTACAGGTCTTAAACTGCATTTCTTGTTTTCCTTTCACAGGTGGCAAGGTGGGTCAGGGTCCCTCCTGCAGCCAAGCTGATGTTAGTGTCCATACAGACTCTAACAATGATGATAGGTGTGTTGAGGCACAGGCAGGGTTGTCAGGAGCTGAAGCTGTCCCATCGTTTGACATCCCACAGTTATTCACCCAATCCCCACACACAGTCACATTGCCTATACAGTTGGCGAGTAGTGGCATGGGACAGGACAGTGTGCTGTCTATGGCATGTGTGTCTGGACACAGCAGCCATAGCTGGATGCACAATGAGGTACCACACAGGCAGATGCACAGGGGTGCTCGTAGGATGGCTGCTGGTCATCATGTCCCTGGCAGAAGTGCCACATCTGGTGTCACCAGATGCATGTTTCAAGCCATCATGGAGGCACAGGCACATATGGAATGGTATACCAGACAGGGTCTGAGGCTGCAGAGGGCTACTCATTCTGCTTTTATTGACAAAATCTGTGATCTTGCAGGTGCCCACCATTATTTTGCAAAGATCCTGGATAGACGGTTGGGTGAGATGGTAGGAATCCTCAACCGTGGAATGTCTATGCTTGAGCATGATGGGAGTAGTGTGACAGCCATGTGGATGTAGGCCAGCAACACCAACAAGTGGAGGTCGACGTGGACATGCAAGAGGTCAGAGCTGCTCCCATAGTAGCAGTACCAGCCCCAGCACTGAAGGGGGGCACTGTTCACACCACAACATAGCAGGTCACATGAACGTGGCCCTGGCCACTTACATGTGGCCTACTATATTGTGGGTCTCATGCACATGTCCCTGGTCAGTCCCAAGATGGACCCAGATCCAGTGGACATATGTCATTAGGGGAGAGTACCATATCATAGCTTGTACCTGGTGGTGCCCATGGAACCCCTGGCAGGCACAGTTCTCATGTCCTTGGCCAGAGATGGTGAACTACACACCCTGCCAGGTACATTCTGCAGCTGTCCAACAAACCCCTGTATACGGCAGCCACATGGCAGAGCTGTGTGCATGAATACACACACATCACCAACACAGCTAGGGCAACCCCATACCTACACACACCACATCTGCACAGCCCAATTAATAATGAAATCCCCTAACACACACACATGATGTCAAATGAATGGCTCAGCCTAGGTCTCTGGCAAACCCACAACACACCCTGTGCATATGATGATACCTGTGCCACATCCCTGTCATCCATAACATTGATGCAGGGACAAGCTAATATGGTTCTGATGTACAGGGTGACTCTACTACGGTGTATCAATGTAATTCTGTGTAACATGTTTTCAGCACTAAAGTTTAATGCTTACATATCAGGATGTGTAGCTGTCCAGCCATGATGCATTATAGCTGCTATTAACACTGAGTGATTGTGGTCTCCATAATGTATTCCATTTGTATTGTAGGTGTCTATGTGTCAGCAGGATGTTGGTCTGCTGTTCTTTCCTACTAGGGGTATGGCACTGTGGTGACACCTTGACTGTGCCATAGCCTGGGTACAGCTGAACACAAGTCACAGGTCTGTATAACAGTTACTGCATGTTCCACATGCCTGATAGGTCTGAGGGGTGTATACAGGTGAGTGCATGGTGGCTGATGTAAGCAGCCCTTCTACAGTGGACAATGGTAAGTGTACTGGGTGGTACACACCACATGTTTACATGTTTGTGTATAACATACACACACACACACACACACACACACACACACACACACACACACACACACACACACACACACACACACACACACACACAACACGCACACACAGGCTTTGTTGTTGATGCACTACACAGAGAATACTGTACACGTGGATGCATGTACTTTTGCAATGAACCCATTTTAGTCTATGTAATTCCACCAAGACAGAATAGGCACAACATCACATTGGGAAATAATAGTCTGCTAGTTTAATGTAACTGACAATGGTACTGGTAGGGTATATGTCCCCTTCCCCAATGTAGTGCAATCCTCAACTAGGTAAACAAAGTTGCGCTGGTGTGGGTGGTACAGCCCTACCCTTTGGATGGTGTGGGGTTGTGTAGAACCACAGATAGTGTGATTGACAACTACTTAACCTGTTAACATGAACTATACAGTATTACAGCCAACTAAGCAGGGGGATACACTCAACAATAACAACAATGATGGTGGCTGTGTCCACAAGATCCACACCCAGCTATATATACCAACCCCAGTATTGCTGTACAGATATGCAGTGGCAAAGAGGGCATTTACACATCTACTACTAGTTTTAATGGAATGAATTTCCAGAAGATGATACCTGTGAAATGTTAGCATTTGCCAGTCATTTCTCGGACACATGACCTCCTGGGACATATATATTCTGCAAACTAAAGTAGATCCCTTCACATACACACACACTCTTACTTGGCAACACTGGGACTAGAACCCATACCTAGGTGCTTAGTGCTACTAATGTGTGTGGCCTTAATTGCACACACCACACAGCTTTTAGGATGAGGTGTGTTCCAGGTTAAATGTTAAGTGAAGAACATCACCAGGCCTGGTACATTATCATAATGGGGGATGTGCTGGTTGTTTATGAACAATACATAGTGTGGCATACTGTCATATACACATTGACAAACACATAACAGTCATAAACACATTTGAGAGACCTGGGTTTATCAGTGCTAACTACCTTGTCAGTGTGTCCATTTTGTTACAGATAAGTTGCACATAACACATGAATCATTGGGCTGGATAGTGTAATCAGTTATCTGTGTGGTTGATGGTGACAGTGGTCCCCATACAATGGACCTTGGGACATGTACTGGGGGTACCATGGTGTAAAGACAGTATACCCAGCACCCACACCCTACATTGGATATTGTACTCACTGAAACCCATGATAATACTCTGACATACCCACCATCACACATTGACCAGGACTGCAATACAACCCCTTGTCTATCTCAAGAGTGCTACTACAGGGATATGCATTTATTGCACATGCCACATGGATAGTAGGGTGATGCTTTGTCATGGCTCTCCTATGGTCAGCAACATCACTATCCCTTATACTGTGTGGAAAGGTACATTGTATAAGGAGATTGTGGCCTCAGAATGCTGTATCCTACAAATATACACACTTGCACACATACACACACTTGCCAGGACTCAGAGGGTAACCCATGCCTATCTACCCATTTGTACAACAGTGTTGTGCTGGTACTCCAGGTAGCCCATAGTGTGAAGAGTGTAACAAGGTACATGTAATGTCCATTACAGCAGCAGCCATATCTGACTAGTGGCTGTGAAGGGCCTCAGGGTATTATCAACTACATGTTTACAAACACACAGACACTGTTATTTTCAGTAATGCACACTGACACATTTGCAAGTACTGGGATCCATGGGTGCAGGTGTTCATAGGTGTGTACCAGGATATTGTCCATGGAGAGATGGGAAGAGTAGGGCTATGGGTACAGTGGTATCATACTTCCAACCAGTTACAGTGGTATCATGCCACCTGCCATTTGCCAGCAGGCCATCTATCAACTGATGCCACGGGAGTGATCCTCAGGGTGAGAGTTAAATGCAACATCCAGTCATCTGGTTGCATCTTGCAGAGGGCCAGTGAGGTGCTCCAATTGACATGTATTCAACATGTATTACATAACATGGTCAGTGTCTGTCTTGGAGACCTGTACCCAAGCATGTTCTGTTGACTGTGTTAGTGTAGTTGAGGTATCCATGGCATGTGGTGCGTACAGGGTGGGGATTCCTAGCTGTGGCATTCATAACACAGCTGGGCAGACATGTCAGTGTCACTCAAGCATAGATTGCCTGTAAGCAGCCAAGATGGATACCTGACATCTGCACATCTGTACAAAGGACAGACATCAGCTAGCCAACTGGTTATGCATTAGGATGAATGTGTTGACTGATAGATGTCTGACACTGATAGGTATGCCATTACTACATGACAGCAGCCCTCAATGACATGTCTATACACACAGTAGTCTACAGTTAATATCCACATGTCAGATCGATATCCAGTAGGAAATATTTAATGACACACCGCCCACACACCAAGAACATGACAGTGAGGACTCAGAGTCCATCTTTGCATGCAGGGGTGTTTGGTTCCGGTACTACAATCTGCAATCTACTTTTACTTGGTAAAGCACTGTCAACAGTAGAAATGTAATAATACACTACATGCCAGTGTGACTGCATATAACCTGGGATACTACCCATGTACGTAACACATTCAAATGGAAAAGAGTGTTGTACAAGCCATATATACTCAGGTGTCCCAGACAGAGGACTCACTCGCCTTGCTACTATAATGACAGCACACAGAGGCATGTTATGTACATGGAATTAAATACACTTATTAAAGATGTCATTACTCTGCTATTTTATCAGACTTGAATGTGTTCACTGGTTACCAGGGCTGAGCCATGCTTAGCAGGTTTCAGCATTGCTGCAATATAAATGATAAGCAGATTTGCGCACTGTAAGCGAAGCTGAAATAGTCTAAGCGCCATACATTTAACAGTACGTTAGCAGTGCTTACCGTTCTGCAAACCCATGCAAACCCACTTAAAACTGCTCAAAACTGCCTTAACCACTCTGTATCCAACAGCCCTTGTTCTGCCCAAAAACAAAATTAACAGCCCTTGCAGGTCTTGAACCCAAGACCCTGTACACTATATTCACAGCAGTTAACCACTAAGCCATCACCACTGTGAAAATGGTTGTTGTTTTTTTCCAATATATCTGTCAGTAGTCATACTGAATAGTATTGAACAACTGCTTTTACTTTTACAATTGTATAGTACCTGTTAGTGATATTAGTGTTGAATCAAGTATGCTGTATCTAAATATACACATATCAGATAAATATGGTGTGATACATCTGGGAAGGTATAAGCAACAGTCATGTTTATACATAACAAAAATATGGATATATATATAGATATATAGATATATATACATATATATATATATATATATATAGATATATAGATATATAGGGTCTATAGTACATCATTGAACGCTTAAAAAAGTGAACGATGATTAATCGACCCCATGTAAGTGAAAGCTTACAATGTCAAAACCTCATTCCTTAGCCTCCCACACCCCCCTACTTAAATATACCGTATTGTAAATACTGGCATTGGGTGATGTAGTGGGTGAGAGATCCCAAAAATAATTTTACCCTAATCACACATTTACATTTGCCAGGGGTGAGGTTCCAGCCTTTATCTAACAACCTTTACGGACCATTTTGTTACACATTTACGACATGCACCACTGACTTGACATGGTATAGGTTTTGCAACAGATACTTGTAAGGTGGATGATATCTGCAGGACTGCTAAAGTCAGGCTCTGAGATGTCTACTGGCTGTAAATAGGGACAAAATCTTTGGTGTATACACACAAACACTTGCCACAGATGAGATTCAAACCCCATAGCTGTGCAGTTACTGCTACCACATTGCTCCACATTTATAGCACACACCACTGAGCTTATAGGGCTAGCCCTTCTCAAAGGTATATTTCAAGATCAATGACATCAGCAGGCTTGCTAAAGTAGGGCAATGGAAGGTGTAGTGACTGTGAATGGCCTCAAAAGCATTAGTCTGTACACACAGAGTTCCACAGTTGCCATGTATGAGATTAGAATTCCAACCTAACTAGTACATCACACTATAGCATTACACAGTTATTGCATGTGCCACAGAGCTTACAGATCTGAATCTTATCCAAGGAGGTATTTCAAGATGACTGACAGCAGGCTTGCTAAAGTAGGGCAATGGGATGTGTAGTGACTGTGAATGGCCTCAGAAGCATTACTCCCAACACACATGTACACACACACTTGCTATGTCTGGGATTAGAACTCCTAGCTAACTAGTACAGTGCACTATAGCATCATGTTGTTATTGCACATGCTGCAGAGCTTGCAGGGCTGAATCCTGTCCAAGGAGGTATTTCAAGGTGACTGACACCAGCAGCCTTGCTAAAGTAGGGCAATGGGAGATGTAGTGTCCATGAATGGCCTCAAAATTATTGATACCTACACACAAAGCATCACAGTTGCCATGTTGGGAATTAGAACTCCTACTTAACTAGTACATCACATTATAGCATAATGCAGTTATTGCATGTGCCATGGAGCTTATAGGGCTAGCCCTTATCCAAAGGTATATTTCAAGGTGAATGACATCAGAAGCCTTGCTAAAGTAGGGCAATGGGAGGTGTAGCGACTGTGAATGGCCTCAAAAGTATTGATCCCTACACTCACAAACAGGGTTTCATAGTTGCCATGTCTGGGATTAGAACTACTACCTAACTAGTACATTACACTAGAGAATTATGCAGTTATGCATGTGTCACAGAGGTTACATCGCTGAATTGTGTCCAAGGAGGTATTTCAAGGTGACTGACATCAGCAGGCTTGCTAAAATAGGACAATGGAAGGTGTAGTGACTGTGAATGGCCTCAAAAGCATTGATCCCTACACACACACACACAACGTTTCACAATTGCCATGTCTGGGATTAGAACTCCTACCTAACGAGTACATTACACTATAGTATTACACAGTTATTGCATGAGCCACAGAGCTTTTAGGGATTATTCTTGTCCAAAAGGGTATTTCAAGGTGACTGACATCAGCAGACTAGCTAACCTAGGGCAATGGAGAGTGCAGTGTGTGTGAATGGGCCGTAAACCATTCCTCTGGAAACACACACAAAACACTCAGTCACACACGACTTTACATTTGACAGAACTGTGTATATGACTGCTAGATGAATAATGACTTGTACTGTCATGTTATATAGTTATCACAAGCACTACAGACACTATAGTGCTGAGGGCTACCAGAAGCAAATGTTTACAGTGATAGACATTGGCACATCATGTGATATTGGCCAATTGGATGTGTGGTGGGTGGAACAGGCCTCATGATGGGAAGCTCTTTGTTACTGTCTGTCTCTCTCTTCCCCACATCTCTCTTTGTGCATGTTTGACCTATTATAGTGTGTTGTCCTTGGATATATGTGTGTATTCCTATCTGATGTATGTGCAAAGCATGACTGGTGTGCAATGTGGTGTGCATGCACAGACATCTGTGACTGACAGATATGTATAGTCCACTGTTATTGCCAGACATGGGCTTCATTTTAAGTGTGGGAGCATGCCCAGTATGACCCTTCTGTATACTGTTGTCAGACATGGGTTTCGTTTCTCTATGTGTGGGAGCATGCTCGGTATGACCTTTTGTATTAAATGTGTGAATCCATTCCAGGTAGGCTGTACTCCAGTGCAGGCATTTGTGTTCTACACCTACAGCTAGCAACCTTTGTCTGAGGATATCTGTAGATAGGTTGACAATATGGAGTCACAATGGGCAAAGAATAGTGGGATACTGTAACTAATTGTGTCTGTGCTGCTTCTGCCACATGGTTTTGGTGTTAGCAGAGATATTCAGACATATGTACTGTTTTACACTGTGATGTATTATGTCATCAACTACTGACAGATATATGTATGTGCTCGCAGTAATTTCCTAGGGAATACAAGAGGAATGAAGCTGTGTACAGTATTGTCATCTGCAGCCTACATATTCTTGCACAATCATGCCATTCTGGAGGGGGAGCTGAAGACACTTGCTGATGGGTCTGTGTAAATCATCCAGCACCTTGGTACTGTGGTAGCTGAGGATCCCATGCGTGTACATCTATCGACGTGACAGAATGGCCATATCCTGCTGTGGCTATACCTCTCAGCTGTAGAGATTCACACAGGTTACCCAGAGGTAGGGCTCATATATCTGGTCATTTCTCCTTCACGTTGTGGTTTACGAGAAGGTTTGTAGCCACCCATTCCTGGGTTTGCAGGCAGGGATAGTATGGGCACACATCAGAGTTTCAGACTTCACACACTCCATGGTGTCCATGCTTCTACCCCCCCCCTATAATTCTAACCTCTTCCTAACATTATGCAAGCAATATCTGATAAGTATCCCTATAGTTATCACTTCATCCCAGCAGTATTTAGGGGTTGGTCCACAGTTGATGCAGTTGGACATGGTGGACATGCTACTGGAATTTGTTGACATGGCCTTGCATTTGTGTTCTGTGGACTGTGTTATGTCATTATTTGGGACTCCATGAGAAAATATACATTGGCAGTATGGGTGAGACAGAGGCCTTTGACAGAGGACTGTAGGGCATTTGGTAGTGATGCAGGCCATCTGTTGCAGGCCAGTGCATTCTGTCACTCCTACAGTACCAGGCTACAAGCCACTGGATTCCCCTGGGGTGACAGGGAAGGTGTGCAAGGTGTTAATGGCAATAGTTTCTGTCCTTATTAATCCATCGGTGGGGATGCTGGCAGGGTGCTGCTTCCAGCTAGGGACACACCTGCATGGGACACCTCTTCAACATGCTGCATTCTGTCGGTATTACTAATCCCATACAGAAGTTGGGGTCATATTGTACTCATTCCCAACAGCAGGGATATGGCCTGTGATGAATCTGTGGCTGATGGTGTGGTGAGCTGAGTGCATGTGTGCTATGGAAGCTTATTGCAGCTGACTCACAGATATACATGGGGCATTCCCCTTATGTTGGCTTGTGTGGGGACATCAGCAGTTTCTCAGTACTTCATGCCTGTGCCTTTTGTGGTCTGCCAGTGTTTGGCCAGACTACATCAGTATTCCATACTACACAGACAACAAATTTGCTGCTAACCTGTATGTACAATTCCAAAGGTGTGTCCATTTGACAGTAAGATTTTATACACTCTCTGTCTAGAGTACTTCCACCTGTGTACTGTGTGTATGCTTGGGCCCACATTCATGCCATGTCCATCTTTCAGATGGTGATAAATATTACATCCGAACAATTAGTATGGATTACTGCTGGACTGGGTCTTGTTGGGACGCATTGTGTTTGGCACTGAAGTTGTTGGCCCTGTCATCAACAGTACTGGCCATAGGCCACCAGGACACAACCCTCCATGCCTACATGCTGACCACTTTCACACAATATGCAACACAAAACAACCTAACACACAGAGCCCTGCATACTGTACACGTGCAACAATCTATCCTGCTAATTTGGCCAGCTCAGGTAATCTGTGCTACACTGTTTTTATACCCACACGTATATGTTACTACATTTCTACATAGGATTGTGAGGGGGGGACACCTGACAACTGTAAACATTTGCTATGACTGTACTGGTATTTCAGGTACTCTGATGGCTTCCATTTCATTCTGTATTCTGACCTATCATGCACACTAGAGGCATATCAGTGTACTACAGTTCTTAGGTTTTATTGATCTACATTTCAGTTTCCGATTTCTTGTCCCTTAGAACTAACATCCTACTGCCTGACCTGTTGTCTGTCTGTGTAGGTCTGGGGGGGGGCTGTTCTCCATTGCCATCAATCAGAAGCCTTAACACAGCCTTTCTTTGTGGTCATCTACATCTGTCCTGCTGGCTGAGACTGTTGTTGGGTATGTGAGCCTCACTGACATGTATGTGTGTGTCCTATGGACACACACATTTGGCCTACCATGTGTTCTGCAGTGGGATTTGTCACCTTCTCTACTACTGCCTACTATGCTGACACCAGTATTTGTTATGGATTTCACTTTGCCCATATAGGTGTCTACTGTCTGCTGCCATCCCATTCAGCCACCTGATTCCCTTGCATGCTCAAATCCATACCATAGATACAAGTAGCAGAACATATTACTCCATTTAGTAATTGATAGTGAAAGTGACTTACCTTGTGGCTGTGCCAGTATTGAGAATGGTTCTGAAGGGTTGACTATGTCAGATGCACATAGTACACTCCCTATACATGGTTATGCACAGGTAGTGTCATGTTTGGCATCCCTTTTACTGTATGTGCGAGTCAGAGAGAGGTGTCATTCCCTGGGTTCCTACCATGTCAGTCCATGTGCTATGCATTGCCTCTTTGCCAAAGCCTGGGCATACTGGGCATGCCTCTGCCTGCCTATAAGGGCAGGATCAGGTTGTTCCCCCTCTGAGTCACTCTGTGCCTGTGCTGGCCTTTGCAATGGTGGGGGGCTGTGTGGCCCTGCCCCATGCTGTTCCTGCTGCAGCTATTTCTGCAGGATCATATTGTGTAGCATGGCACATACAATGACAATTTGGGTACATGTAGCTGAAGAGTACTGCAAGGCTCCACCGGATATGTCCAGGCACCGGAATCATGACTTGAGCATCCCAAACACATGGTCTGTTATGATTCTGGTTTGTGCGTGTGCCTCATTATGGAGTTTTTGTGCAGGTGTGTGTGCATTTCTGATGGGTGTCATCAGCCATGGCTGCAGTGCATAACCAGCATCCCCCACTAGGTGGCCATATGGGATGTCCCCATTGGTAAATCTCTGGTACAGCTGTGTCATATGCCAAATGTGGGAGTCATGATAGCTTCCAGGACTGCCAGCACACACATTCATTATAATGCCCTGGGCATCGTACACAACCTGGCAGATGATGGAGGGGAAGCCCTTGCGGTTTATGTAGACCCTACCCCACTCTCCAGGTGGGGCTCTGATGTGTATGTGCATGCAATCAATAGCACCCACTACCTCAGGGTATTCTGCTATTTGGTGGAAGAGATGCATACTGCTGGTCAACGCTTCATGGGTGTTGTGGAAATATATGTAATCACCGGCATGTGCTGACATGGCATCCCGCAACTGGTGGAGTACCCTGGATGCTGATGCCTGTGAGATCCCCATTATATCCCCAGTTGACCTTTGGAAGGTACCTGTGGCTAGTATTCTTAAGCCTACACATACCTTGGTATCCACTGGGATGGGTTTCCCTTTGTTGGTTCTGTGGGTGAGGCATGGCCAGCACAGCACAACAATTTGCTGTAGGAGGTCCCTGTCCACCCTACAGTGCTCCACTATCTCCAGCTCTTGTAGCCCCTGGTAGGTTACCCTGGGTCTGTACACTCTTCTCCTTCTCCTCACTGTGGGATGGTCATCAGCATTCTCATCCTCATCACCCTCAGCCTCTTCCACATATTGATTTATGAGAGCAAAAGCAGCCCCTATCATTTTGTTGCTTTTGTTAGATAAAACTTTCCTGTTTGTGTACACCAGTGGTGTACAGTTTGTGGGAAATCCAGAGGGAAAGGTGTTTGCATAGTTTATAGTAGTGTGCTGGGCTGGGCCGGGCTGCTGCGTGTGTAATTGGCTGGTTCTGATACATTTCACCTGCCTGTGTAATTGGCTGGTTCTGATACATTTCACCTGCCTGTGTAATTGGCTGGTTCTGATACATTTTACCTGCCAGCTATGCTAGTTCTCCTTGATTACCTTCCTACTGCTGCTTTCCCTTCCCATTGCCTTCCTGTTTAAGCGCCGAGGTGTGCTGCACAAACCTAGTGCTCAGATGTGAACTGAGCTGCTATTTTCTGTTTTTGTTTAAAATCCGGTGCATGGCGTGCACATCCATTTAGGCAATGTAAATACTGCAAGGCAGCTTCAAACACACCCCTTTCCTTAGCTGTGCTTAGATAAGAGCAAACATGGGCCACAGAGCACCAATAAGCTTACAGCATCCATGACACACAACCTTATGAAGTCATCTAGTTCTTAGGCTTACACCATGATATTATTGCACCTAAACAGTTGGGTGCAAGCTATCACTGAGGGGAAATCTGTGATTCAGTATCATTGCCCTCATTTGCATAGGATTGACTGCTGATGCATGGTTACAAAACCGACACTCAGTCATTCCCCCTTAGTAACCCTATTCCATGGTCTTGTTGTGTTATGTATGCCAGTGACTATTATGGCAAAATTATGATTTTGGTTTAAAAGCTTATGTCCAGCTTTTTTTATTATTTTTGGGCCGATCCCGTTTGCGCACCACTGCCCTGCGCTTAAATGGCCGAAATCGGCCAACAAAAAAAAGTTAATTTTTAAAATTTTGCTACTTATTTTCATGCCTATGGCCATATATTTGGCCTTTGATATGCCTAACCCTTCTAATACATGTGTTTTTATGAGCTGTCATGCCTCTGTTTTGTAGTTTGCAGAAATGTGTTCAGCTACTGGCTGAATAAATTTCTGCAGTCTACACTATTCCTGTACGGATGCCTGCCTGCTTCCTGGATCACTAATTCACCTCATTTGCATGGTTTTCACCAGCAAATGAGGTAATTAGCATACAGGGACTGTGTCTGTGCAGTAATAGTGCAGGAGCGCTCATGCATGTCCCAGGAACTCATTCCTGTATCGCACGTCAGCCATATTGCCTGCAGCAGCTCTTGCACTATTCCTGCACACTGTGCAGAGCTTGCTGAATCCTGGGGAAAGTTTTAGTAACCAGGTCTCTTCTTTCAAAAATAGATAAAGTGTTGATTATTTCATGTATGTATATATATATATATATATATATATATATATATATATATATATATATATATATATGTACACACACACACACACACACACACACACACACACACACACACACACACACACACACACACACACACACAACTATATACATATTAAAAATTGTACTTACTGTAGAACTCTGGCCTTCATCTTAACATGGTCAAGTCACTCAGCCAGCTGGTCAGCACTATGCTTTTGCAAGTCATCATACCCATGACGGCACTGCTGACCAGAGCAGGAGATATCTGTTTTCTTCCATATACACGTATGCATGCATGCCCAGATCTTCTCCAGGTACAAGTCATGGAGAATATAGTGCATGACTAATGTCTCTTTTTCAGACCAGCCAGGAGCACAGCCACATGCTTTCACAGGTGCTGCCATCATTCAAGGAGCCAGAACCAGAATGAGGAAAGTATGGTGAGGGTGGTATGTATTAAGCAGGGTTAGAACCACTCCCTGTGGGGTGTGACATTTATTTATTTATTTATTTTACATGTGTTTACCGGGTAAGTTCGACTGGGTAGGGTTGCCCATTTCCAGCAGAGGCCTTGGGAGATAAGCTCCAGTACAATTACACAGTCAACAAATGTTTAAACATACAACATATTAGTTGAAAGAAAGCATATAACAGTTTAACAAACAAGCTAACAATTTGACAAAGGTTCCCATAGGAGTATTAGTCATACAGTGGAGAGATAAAAAGAAAATACACAACTTTGTTAAAACTTAACAATGTAGTAGTCTACAGTATTTTAAACATAGTTTCACCACATTGGAATACACAACAGCAAGCTAAGCTGAATTTACCTTTATGTAATTCCTTAAGAATTGAAGTAACTTGTATTAGAAGGTATTAATTGGGCTTTGCAGATCTAGGAAGACCTTGTAACAGATACAAAGGGATTAAAGAGGCTAGGTTGATAATAAAAGAGTTAGCCTGGGTTGGAATATGTACATATCCAGGACTTGGTGAGGTAGGATTTTAGCTGATTTTTGAAAATATATTTGTCTGTGTCCTAACTTCAAGTGGGAGGGAATTCTACATTTTTGCAATGGTGCAGGAATATAGGGAGTCGCCTGAGTATATATTTGCTTTTGGATACCTCTACCAGACCCTTATTGGTAGATCTTAACAGACAACTCGGTGTAATGGTTGATTAAGTCACAAAGCCTTTTTTACTAACATGCTGATTACACCAGGTATTGATGACATTGACAGGTTTGGTATAACCAAACCTGCTTTGTCACACACTTTTTTTCCCTTAAGGGAAACACTTACCTGATCATACAGTTACTAATGGATTATTTCTAAATTTATCTTTAACAATAAGTATTGCCAGTAATATTTCTTCATAACATTTACATTTTGTCCTGGCCTACTCTAGCAGCATTTGGTTTCATGCAGTGCAGTGGAACCTATTCCTTTTTTCATTCCTTTTCTTGATTAATAGAGAAATAAATGTCAGTACTAATAGGAACATTATTTGTAGGACTTATCTGCGTGTGACATGCAGACTTGGATGGCCAGGGATTAACCATCAATCTAATTTCAACCTGACATTCAAATAATTCCTTTTTGAATTTTACAAGTATATTTTTATATTGTGTAGTTTAGGCCAAGCAGCATGTGTCTGTGAACAGCTTGGCATTGCTGCAGATTGCTTTGGAGTTTGCAGATTTTTCAGATTTGTTCATGTACTGAGTGATGCACATTCACAATTGGCAAAAATCTGGAATACATTAATGTACTTCAGAACACATTTGCATTATACTATGATTCATAGACATGCATACAAATTAGTCTAATTTGCATACTAAATGTGTACATCACAAACTAGGTATACCAAAGAAACTCCAGTTAAATCCACAAGGCACACTGGAACACACACCAAGAAATCTCCAAAGGAACTCCAGGCAAGAGCAGAACTGAAGTCAAACTTGTTAAGCAACAATTTATTTCCACAAAGCTTTTCATTCAACTGATAGCAGAACTTCTTCAGACAAACAGAGCAAACAACACCACACCCATATATACATCTCCCTTTACAAACACATGTTAAAACTAATTAACATTTAAAGGGACTATACCATAAATAACAAGACTGCAAGTTAAAAATAAAAAACTTTTATACATGATCAATCAATATTACCCACTAAATAAAAACCAACATCCTCAAATGCTGGACATGTAAAAATCCTACTTAGACTAATATAAAATAAACCTAATCCAGTAAAAAATCAAACAATCATGAAATGTTACCCAACGTTCACATTTCAAGATTTATAAAAACATGCTGTTAATATAATGCTTGCTTAAATCTCATACGAACATGTAGACAAATGGAAATAAGTACACGCCAATATATGTGCAACTACCATCAACACAAACATCAGATGGCCATTGCTCCATCTCAGTAGACTTCTTAATTTCAGTATCAGTATTCAGTATTTCAGATCCTTTCCTTTGTTGAAGAAGGTGAGGTTTTGAAGAACATGTTCACCAAGAGAGGTTACCCTGAGTCAATGATTTTGGAAATAAGAGAGGAGGTACAAAACAAAAGAAGAATGGGAGTTTACAAACCTATTTTGACAGGGCAAACCATGATGTCTAGTACTGGCTACACTAACACAGGCTCCCTTTCTGTTGTTTCCATTAATGAAAATAATGTGGAGGATAATGGGTTGAGTTTTACGATGAGATTTATTACCCCTTACAGTATAGAGGCAGATTTAATAAAGTGTATCCTGGTGAGAAACTAGGGTTTGTTCAGTTTTGATTCTGACATAATAAGTAAATTGGGTGACAGACTTTACGTCACTTACAGAAAAGGTTATAATTTAAAGAGTATCATGGAGATGAATAGTGGAATGTGTCACCGGATTGATGGGACTTTCAAGTGTGAGGCATGCAGTTGTTGCAGGCACTTGGCAACTGGGGCCAGTTTTTCAGTTGCTAACAAAACTTACAGGATAAAGGGAAGATATGCATGCTCTTCGAGGTCTGTAGTTTACCTTGCTACCTGTCAGCTTTGTCCCGCAATTTATGTGGGCAAGACTGACAGGAAGTTGAAAGAAAGGATCTATGAGCATGTATACAGCATAAGGAAGGCTAGGTTAGAGAATGCCCTGGCCAAACAATGTAGTGAGAATTCCACTCACTCTTTTGTGTTTAGGGTTTTAAATCAAATTACATCAGATGTAAAAGGGGGCCCTTACCAGTTACTGTTAGAGAGACAGGAATTGATTTGGCAGCTGAGGTTGAATTCTTACAGAGCTCCGGGTCTTAATGACAAGGTTTCTCTTTCGTGCATACTGAAATTAAGAAGTCTACTGAGATAGAGCAATGGCCATCTGATGTTTGTGTTGATGGTAGTTGCACATATATTGATGTGTACTTATTTCCATTTGTCTACATGTTTGTATGAGATTTAAGCAAGCATTATATTAACAGCATGTTTTTATAAATCTTGAAATGTGAACGTTGGGGTAACATTTCATGATTGTTTGATTTTTTACTGGATTAGGTTTATTTTATATTAGTCTAAGTAGGATTTTTACATGTCCAGCATTTGAGGATGTTGGTTTTTATTTAGTGGGTAATATTTGATTGATCATGTATAAAAGTTTTTTTTTATTTTTAACTTGCAGTCTTGTTATTTATTGTATAGTCCCTTTAAATGTTAATTAGTTTTAACATGTGTTTGTAAAGGGAGATGTATATATGGGTGTGGTGTTGTTTGCTCTGTTTGTCTGAAGAAGTTCGGCTATCAGTTGAACGAAAAGCTTTGGGGAAATAAATTGTTAAGTGTAGAAAAACGACCAAAAACCAAGAAAAAAATCCAAAACAGCCTAGTAGAAGGCAGGAAACACACCAGCAAAGGTTCCACTGTTTAATTCCACCAAGTAAGACACGAACATAAAAAAAAAATAAATTGTTGCTTAACAAGTTTGACTTCAGTTCTGCTCTTGCCTAGAGTTCCTTTGGAGATTTCTTGGTGTGTGTTCCAGTGTGCCTTGTGGATTTAAATGTGTACATCAGCCTGAATTCATGCACAAGGTTGAGCTGCACCATATTGATTCACTAATAGCCAAGTTATATGGCAAATTTATTAGGATACCACGGACATCAAAAAGTGAAAAAAAAAAGATTATAAATTAATTAATAGTTATTAATAGGCAAATTAACTGTTGCTGTCATAATGTTCTAAAGGTCAGTTGCAATGCATTTTGAACTATATTGTCCATTTAATTATAACATTTCATGACTGGTTAATTATGGTGAAGTGCTTGCAAGTTGTTTGACATGTGGTGCTGTTCCTTGAAATTGTAATAAGTTAACAGTACATTATTGCAGATGTTTTGTATTATCCATACTGCTAAAATCTGATTATTGCAGTTGAGAGTGTGCACGGTGCAGAAGACAGAAATGCAGATGAATAGTGAAAGCGTTCTACTACTGTCAGTGAGGGAAGAATACCTGGCAATGGCAGATAGTACTGCATTTTGAATTTGGTGTAATCACTTTCATCAGTACTGGATAAGCTCAAGTTATATACTATGAAATCACAGTTCTGCTTGCTCATTTATTTATTTTTGTTGGTGGAAGGAATAGCAGGCCAGTGGTTTATAGTTTAACTGCTGATGTCATCCAGACAGTACAGTGGCAGGTACCTGACTGCAGCCCTTTTATTTTTTTTCTGTCTTTTTGTTTTTCTTGTGTACTACAGATGGTGAATAAGGGATCCAGGCATACAAATGACAACTTTAGCCATGAGGACAACTGTGTACTCATGGCAGTACTTAGGGCAATAGTAAACTTCTTTTTGGTAAAGGGTGGCCCAGATAAGCTGAGAGGCGCAGTGGAGCCAAGTAGTTGTTGAAATCATGAAGCTGGAGACAGAAACAGATCTCTGGCACAGTGCAAGAAAAGAGCAAATAATATGGTAGGACATGCTAGAAGCAAAGCCAGACAGAATGCAATTTTAAGGACTACAACCGGGAGGGGGGGGGTCTGAATATTATTAAGTTAACAGCAGATAATGAATATCTTCTGTCCATCCATGGGATGAGTTTGATACATGATGCACATGGAATAATTTGAGGTGGTGTGGACACTATTCCTTCAAAGCATAGTCTGCAGCAGCATTTGCATTCATCAGCTGCTGAAGGTGGGTTTAAAGTATACACCTTTTAAATGTTTAAAATTGAATGGTGACAAACAGTGCTGTAATAAAACAAGTCACAATTCATTATTATTAGGCCAGCCTTATACATCAGTTGCTAATGAAAATTAATGCAGACTTCAAGGTAAGTGTCCCAATCCCTCTTTGTAAGGATTCTTTATAATACATTGCTGCATTGCTATTAATGTATTGTAATGATTTCTTTTACAGATTCATCATCAGAAACAAACATTTCAACTGTACCAATAAATACGGATGAAATCAGCAGTACAATGAGTGTTGCTGCTGCTGATGGTGATGATAATGTAGTTGTATTTATGGGGCCAACTGAAGGATGTGGCAGGTAGCCTTCCAGTGTATTGGCGGGTTCCTTCACCTCACAACATGTTAGTAACTTTATAGAAAGTGATGCTGCATCAACAAAGTCAAACACAGCCTGACAATCCACTCACACTTGTACACCAGGAACAAACCTGCACGTCTACACCAGTGTCTCCACATGCAAAAGAACAGTCTGAGAATGAAGGCAGGCAGTGTGAGTCCATATTTCCAACACTGACAACATTTCAAAGAGGTGCCAGGTGAAGAAATTATTTTGAAATACCTCAGGAAACATGTAAAGCATTGGCTACACAACAGGAATTGAGCTGTGACATAGCTATGGCTCAAACCAGTGCAACAAAGAGCCAGCTAGAAATAGTGAAAGTCCTACAGGGTATGTGTGAAGATTTCAAACAGTACTTTGAATTGGCAGAGAGCAGGAATAATGCCATGGTTTCACTGGTGTGAAGCCTGGTGGCACACCAGGCATCAGTTGCAGCCTCCATTCATAGACTGGTTCAGACACACCAGAGCCAAGCTGGAGTCGGTTTTACCAGGGGAAGGGGATGGGGTACTATCTGGACATGTGGAGCAGAAATCGCATGATACTAACACTGTCTCTCAAGACAGTAATGTCAGCAGTCACAGTGAGAAATCACAGCACATTTCTTACAGGCCATGTCAATGGCCACCTACATCTAGGAGAACCTCACATTCCACTTCAAGGTCACTGTCATGCAGCACTGACAGGTCACCTTCCTTCTATAGATCACACCATTGCACCAACTCATCATATAGTTCTCATGGTAACCCATCCTCCAGATCAGTTGTACCATCACCAGCCGTATCAATAGGAACTGTGTATGACTCATTTGATCTGGAGCAACTGTGACTTATATTCATTGATAAATATGTCTGTGTACTAGAAATAAGGTTTAATTTGGGATTGGGGGTGGCTATATATGTGAAGTTTTTCCCTTTCCAGCTATTGCTTTCACCATATTCTGAAACAGCAATATTGTAAATTTGCATTTAAATGCAATTGTATTGTGGGGAGGGGAGAAGCCTATGTACATTTGATAACATAACTTAACAGTGGGCCAAAATTCAGTGATGCATGCATTACCATTCCACATGCTTACAGGTTACATAAGAAATCACAATAGCAATGAGCAGACATTTCCAAGTCCACTACATCATACAGAAATGAAAGACTGAAATAATCATCATGCCATATACACTTAACTGCTGCCAGTACACCTTCATCACTGCACAACTAAATAAATACTGAAATAATTAAACAAAACAGTTATTAAATACAGCATATGCAACTGTTGACTTATTTAATGATTTGCTGCCTTTTAGTATCACTGATCAGGAATCACTGAGCACTCAGGCAAACAGCTTGTAATAAAAACAATTGTTTTAAGATGAGAGAGGATGTCAGATGAACAGTGACAGTAGATCATGCATCACAAGCATAGCCCACATGTATCACTGTATGTATCAATTATACTCTATGTGTTTAAAAAAATAAAATAAAAAGAACACTAACCCAAATGTCCTGGTCAACAGTTCTGGACTAGATGCTGCCTCTTAAATTGTGCAGCCGCATGCCAAGCACAAGTCTGCCACATGGAATTCCTTACTACTGCTGCCAGTTGGTCATCATTTGTCAAAGTGGGACTAGAGCTAGGAGCTTTAATGACAGTATGGGTCATTTCACTATCAGACTGGTGCATGATTATCTTATGCAGAATGCAACAGGCAGTAAACATCCTACAACTGGTAGATGCTCATACTGAAGGGCACCCCCAGACTCATCCAGACACCTGAAATGGCTTTTCAGAAGGCCAAACACCCTCTCAATCACAGTACAGATCTGGGACAGGGATGTGTTATATTTATCCTGTGAAGCTCCAGATGGATTTCTAACCAGAGTCATGAGCCATGACTCCATTCCGTAGCCAACATCCCCTTACAAAAAAAAAAAAACAGAGTAAGAAAGAGGGGAGTCAAAATAAGAAAATTAAGATTAATATACAGCAATTACATTTAGCATGAATAACTACTTACTCAAGAAAAAGAACAAAATATGTTCAACTTATCCAACAACAAGACCACTGGGCATCCTACAATACAGGATGAGGCAGTACAATGAGCTAGTGTGCCAGATATGGGAATCATATGCACTGCCAGGATGCTGGACAGAGACACTGGTGATGCATCCCCATATATCACACACTGCCTGGTAGTTGATTGAATGGAAGCCCTTCCTATTGTGGTACTGCTCACCCTGTGGACCAGGAGGGGCCCTAACTGCAGCATGGGTGCAACCTATTGTACCAACTTCCTCAGGGAAATTTGCCATCCCATAAAAGGCAGGCAGAGTAAGAACTTATGTCAGAAGTGACACCAGGAAATACATACTCTAATCCATATGTGTCAAGTGTACATCCAGGAACTCCTTCAATATCCTCGAGGCAGAAGCCTGTGATACCCTGAGGTGCCCTCAGACTATCCCTGGAAGCTCACTGTAGCCAGTATAGTGAGGAATAGACATAGTTTTGTGACCACAGGAATAGGAAGTCCACAAATTTCTTCAGTGTTCCTATGTGGGTGAAACATGCCCACTGTGACCCTTATAATGTCCCTGTCCACTAAAAGCATATCAGGGATTTATTGATTATCAGAGTTATAATGAGTAATCCATTGTTTATATTTTCACCTTCTTGGTGGGCAAGCACCGCTGGACACAAGTGGTTTTGGTCTGGCCAAGCCAAGCAGCTCTGACCTAGAAATAGCAAAGCTTACCACAAGAGATAGTGTTTTTGAAATTGCATATCTGATACATTTGATGAGGCTTCCCTTTTTATAGCACATCTGTGACAATCGGTGGAAAGCAGGAAAAACTGACTATGAATTACAAATGGTGTAAAATAGTCTTAATTAGCATACAAGCATTTATGTCACTTCTCACTGTCATCTCATTATCTGCTCATTTTGCATAACTACTTTTGAGAACACCACAAATTAGCATAAATGACCTCCATGAATCTTGTCTTTGCATTAATGACTATGAATACTGGCCACAAATTGTTCAACAAAAGAAAATTGTTTCTAAATGTATGCTTCTGCAGGAAATCCACATGTTATATAAACATGTTTGCAAGTTATTATTGTTGCAATTTACTCAAAGAACAAGCTGGGTATTTCTGTACTAGTCAAATAAGCAACTCATATTCAAATTACTACTACTGGTTTTGTTCCAGCAGGGAAATGTTGATGTCTAATTTCCAAGGTTCCATAGTTAAATAAACCAGTATATCTGCTGTCCTTTATTGTGTCTCTTATGGGTAACTATTTACTTAAAATAATTTCAAAATTATTAAGAAATTATAGATGAGGATTTGAACATTGTTCTTGGTTAGTTTATGAACAGGAAGGATAAGGCTGAAGTTTCTAACCTTAACACCGCAAATATTTATTACATTTGAATTAAGCTCTTTCTTAAACAGATCCTTTCAGAACGTTCTGCCCCAATAGACCTGAATTTACTTTCTAATTGTGTATCCATATATCTTAATCTGAATTAACTTATTTTTTTTATCCAGTTCTCTTGCTTAACTTATAGTGGATTGTAAAACTGAAACTAGATTCTTTTCATATTATTCAAAGGTATTGACAAATTAATATGAATAGTTTTATAACATTATCAAAAAGTGTATAATTTGTTATTTAATTCTAAACTATTCCCTATCCTTCAAACAGTGGAAGTTTTCAGTAAGAGTTTGGTTGACTTAAAAAAACAAATTGTTCACTTTTCAACTTAAAATACTATACAGTGGGTGTCATTTAAATCTGAGATAAGTCGATTATTAATAAGCCAAGCCTCACATTTAAACAATGAAGAATCAAAGGAAGGGTGAACTCATGGATATCAAGCTTATGGAAAATACATTGATTTCAAACAATACTCAGGACATTCTACTTCAAATTAAAAATAAAAGTTGGACATAATACCTCAATAAACACCCAGCTGTCATAGAAGCACAGATGCCTGCAAATTACACTGAATGGGCTCAAATAGAATTAAAATTTAGAGCCAATATTATCCATATTAAAAAAATATATATATATATATATATATATATATATATATATATCCACATGATAAAACTATGTGTCCCTATTTGGGTCAAACATGCCCATTTTGACCCTTATAATGTCCCTGTCCACTCAAAATGTATCAATGATTTACTGATTATCAGAGTTATGAGTAATCCTTTACTTACATTTTCGCCTTCTTGGTGGGCAAGCACCACTGGGCACATGTGGTTTTGGTCTGGCCAAGACAAGCAATTCTGACCTAGAAATATAAATCACTTTAAAATATACTGATATTATTTTCAAATGCTTTGTTGATTTATTTAGAAATCCTGATTAAGTTTTAATGGTTCTAATGCTGACTAAAGTAATACTTTCCTCTGGATTTGTCAGTTATTTCTCCTTAATTTTATTCCTACTTAGATGCCCTTTCAAAATAGTGAAATGTTGCATACTGTAAGATATATGAAGAAAATTAAGGTGCAGGTGTACACTACAGTGTGTATTTAATGTCAAAATTAGTAAAAATGTTTGTAAGTTTATTCAGCTATATACAAAGTAGTTGGGTTTCTAATTTGTATTAAAAACTAACAAAGTAAAATAGAGATCCATTAAAACCAAACAACTAATAATAGCCTTAATGAATTTAGACATTACAATATATGCAGCTGTTATAGAAAACAGGTTTAAGAAAGTCATATTTTTAACTGTGTCTCACTGAAAATATTTTTACAGATCTTTCAGGTGTGTGGTCAAACAATTGCACTAGAATATCTAATATTTTAATGATCAAAACAGTAATCATTTTTCTCTCACTTTTGATGAAACTAAGGCATTTCATCATCCTTAACTTTATATTAACATCTTGAAATATTTTTGATTTTCCATATCCATTTAATAAATCACTTTGTATTCTTACTGTTAATTCTTATATGTTTCTGTATATTAACCAAGTTTACTCTACCACTATTTCAATATGCAATGTATTAGGCAAGGTTGCCCTAATTTCCAATTATTTAACCAGTATTTAGAATTTTTAGTATTGGGAATATTTTCACAATTTGTATGCCATTAATATACCTTACAACATCTCTGCAGCTGATTATAAATAACTTTTATCACTGTAGTGAAATTTTAGATATTACTGCAGTTTTCATCTGTGTCCAATTATATGTTGAACTTAAACAGATTAAATTTACTCCCCCACATGCATTCCTATTCTTCATTAAATCTACTGGGTCTACCTGACATAAAAGTAGTTATCATTCTAAATATCTAGGCATAATTTATCCACATGGTTATATGAACCATAATCAAAATACTATTGTAAGAATCCAGTATACTTTCCACAAAGACTTAGATAAAATACGTGAAATTCTTTTTACTGTGAATAAATCATTATCAAAATGAATCTGTTTTGCCTTTTTTTGTTAACTGAATGTATCAATGTGTACAATCTAAAATCTTTAAGGATATACACAATGAACTATTAAAATGTATATGATTGCAAAATCTGTCAGACTACCATACTATAAACTGTCAGCCCCTAATGTTTCATGTGGATTCAAATTGCAAAATTGATATTGGTATTGTTCACTTACCGAGACAGCCAAATTGTGTGCAAAATATCACCCTCCAAATGGAAAAATAGTCCTCTGGTTACCAATTTGGCATAATGAGTTTGTGCAAATCAGTTATAACTCTATAGTTTTACCTTTTTTACCCTTAATATTTTAAGAAGCTTTAAAGTCCTCAAAGTTCTTGAGTAAATTATTTTTAACATAAAAAGAGCTTGATTTAAAATATATATTGTAATTTTACAGTTATGTCAACCAACATTGATTAATTTCTATTTTTTAAACTCTAAAGGACCTTAATTTAAAATCTATATTAAAGTTTTGTCAACCAGTACTAAATGAGCATTATATTCTCACTGATGTTATTCTGATAAGTTTGCACAGTTTATCCCTCTTAAATTAATTAGTTGCAGCTGACATTTATTTTAAGCATTTTTTTCTTCCACTGTCAAAAATCATGATGCTTTTCATTTTCTTAATGGCTATGCCTGTATCAGCAACAAATATTGTCTGGACCTCTTTGATTTTGATAAACAGTTTTCATAAATATAAGATAAGATAAAGTTTCATTAAAACAAACATGAATCTCAACTAAACCTATTTCTAATACCTATTCAATGATTTCAAATTAAGTATAATCACTGTGTATTCTATTCGTCCTGCTAGGTTAAACTGGATAGCAACTTATATAACACTAAAGTGTGGAGAAGTCTAAGGTCCATGTTTTTAGCCTTTATCCTATTCAAGGAAGCAGTAATGCTCAACAGAGTAGGGATTACAGAGTAATAATGAACTGTTCAAAGTTATTGTGAGGCCTGGTATCACAAGTAGAGTACCTCTACAGCACTGAAAGTTCCATCGTTTCACTTGTAATATCCACCTTGTTTAGCACTACTGTGCTTACAAAATGAGCAACTGTATAGATTAATATTGTTTTTATTATTTAAGCAAAACATCTGTTCATTAGATGTAAAATAGTTTCTCCATTTGAGCATAATATTGATTATACGTCTTACATTATTGGCTTAGTCTTATCTGCTGATAGCAGTACACTAAGATAGGGAACTATAAATTGATGCACAAGCAGTCACCATACAAGCATTAACCCATTTCAGAGCTAAGTTAAATCCTACTGTTAAGAAATAAAAGTTTTTTCTACTAGTGTAAGGGGCTACCTTTAAGGAATTAGTCAATAAATGCCTGAACCCAAAGGACTGATAAAAACCTGCTGCAGGTCAACCACAGATCTTATGATCTATTTTGTCATACAGACCAAAGTCTGCACTCAAGCAATATATAAAGCAAATGACAATGAGTTCATGTACAAAATATAAGCTTCCATTAACTGAAGATGAAAAACATGACTGAAGAATGGATACACTATGTGTATCATTGAAAAAAATGTGCAGAAACATAAAGAATAAACCATTTTTCACCTATTATGAAACCATGCAAGAAAATAACTGCTACTGTGAGGGTATCACCAATCTTCCATACAGGCAAAAATGTGTTGTGCAAACTTTACTGCAGTACTGATGACCCTAACCTCGATTCCCAGTGCATGAACACATACACACACACACACACACACACACACACACACACACACACACACACACACACACACGCATACACACATACACACAAACATACATAGCATTATAAACAGCATTTATAAACATCTTTGCAGACTGACTAGAGAATGGAGCAATGCTATACAAAAACAAATACAGTTAAAACTATCCTGGACAAAAATTAAAAATGTATTTTTTATAGAAAGAGCAATGAACAAAGTCAAAGCATTATGACAAGGCCTTGAGTCACTTATGATAGTGATAGCAAAAATATTGGCATGGCAAAACTTTTTTTAATGGCGTAAGGATTATATGCTATAAATATCTACTCTCATTTTTCACTGGGTCCTCCTTGTACACTAGTTTACCCATTTGAAATGTTCAGTGTTCAATGAGATTTTATTACTTTATAAGTCCAATTTCTAAAAAACTACATTAAGATTATTTAATATCTAACTTGATCCAGCAAAATTAAGGCTAATTGTATCTACACAGTTCATTAAATTGCTTATCTTATGGTCATTAGATGTTTATATTCTGCATATTTTGTTAAACCTCACAGTTAATAATCTCTGAAATTTTATAAATGGAAAGCATATTTTTTTAAGTCACCACTATGAAATGAATCTGATAGCAAGCCATTTTGAATTGCTGAGATGTTAATATGAAGAGAAAACATTTCTCATTTTGTGTCTGACCACTGCATTGGTCAAATGTTTTATCACCAGATAATAGACAGACTGAAATAAATTAACATATTTGCTATTAATATGCCTAGGTACTTAAGAGCACTGAAACTTAAAAATTTGAACACAAGTTTTTAGATTCTCTGAAGTCTTAGAAAATATTGTAAATATTGGAGGAGCATTACACCACAGGTATTAGTATTTTATCTGAGTATTCAAAACTTGCTAAACAACCAAAATGGCAGAAAGACAGCTTCAAAACAACAGCTTCAATAACAGGCTTTTACCATGGTTGTTTAGCAAGTTTTGAATACTCAGATGAAATACTAATACCTTCTTCCAATATTTACATTGTTTAATTCACTTCTTTTTCTGGGTTTGTCTTAGAAAATATAGTATTAAACTATTATGCAGTAAGGGCTCTTTTTGTTTCTCTTGTGTGTAGTTAATATTTTAGCAATATAAGGATTTGGCTTTTTATTTTATCTTTTCCTTATTATGATTGTAATCATTTTTAGTTACTACATTATTAGAATTTACAGTTATCTCTTCCTGTTATAGTGGATGACTATGTTAATATCTGAAGGAATTACTACATCCATCATTTACATTTCTTTTGTAAAATGTTGTTTCAAATGAGTATTATCTGTTTATATTGGTTTTAACACTGCAATGAAAAGATGATCAACAACAAAAAGCAATAAGACTTAGTTGTATTAGTTTACAATGAAGTGGTGAAGGAAGTGTGTGTGTGTGTGTGTGTGTGTGTGTGTGTGTGTGTGTGTGTGTGTGTGTGTGTGTGTGTGTGTGTGTGTGTGTGTGTGTGTGTGTTTGTGAGTGCAGCTATTTGCTTGTGTTTTTGTATGAGCAGAGGATAACACTTATCTTCATATTTTCAGGAAAAAAGTCATTCTGCCTTGCTCAGCTAATGACTGAACTCATATACCCTAGCTCTATGACAGTCATAATTCATCTCTTCCATCATTAGGTCTCTTGACAGAAAACAAAGCCCCCTTTCCAATGTACCCTGTCCTAAATATCTTGCCCAACACATAAGGACCCAACAGTCCCTTACTATAAAATTACAAGATTAAGCTTCCTAAGTGACTAGATACTCTAAATGGTCTATAACTTTATTCCATCTCATGCAGGCTTCTGTATGGTGACCTTTGCTTTGTTTCACATACCATGAAAAAAACAGTATATGTTATGTCTTCCACTTTCAAAGGAATGGTAATACTAAAAAGCCCTAGTCTAATGGTATCAGTCTTCATTTTAGCATAAATCTGACCTGCTGTTTTTATACAACTCTAATCTATCTTATCCTCTGTCCACAGACAAGACTCTCCTTACATAACAAACAATGCAATACGTTAACCACCTTTAAAACAAGGCTTGACAACTGCACAGATCTTCATAAATTCATTCCTAGGGCACATAATAAGGCTTGATTGGAGCAGCTTACTTATGTAACACTTTACTGGATTACACAATCTATCTAGTAATTGCCTATGAACCTATAAACCTATCTCCAGCAATAAGGCATATTAGGAGTAATAGTACATGCAAATAATGAGGTGCTGGGAAAAAATAAACAACTGTCAAATCTTTTTCTACTACAAATAATGTTGTAGTGGGTATCACATTCTAAATGTAAATTGGAAATGTAACAATTATAACTGTATATTATCTGACAATGAGTTTCTAATCAATTACCTTTCTGAATACTTCTGCAGTTGAATACTTTAGGATTCCCCTGTTTTCAGGGCCAGGTTTTTAAGGAATAAGTCATGTGTCAGACAAAGGGTGGAGTAGATGACTGAGGAGAGACTCCAGGATGCAGCTAATGGCTAACTGTTGCTGTGAGGAGTGCAAAAAGAATCACTAGTGAAGGCACCATAGATGAGGAAAAGGACCCTGCTTTGGCAATTAATTTAAATCATGTCCATAATAAATGTCTGACAAAAGGGAGAATAGAAATGATAGAACTGACATGGTGGCAGCTTGTTGAAAGTGTATTAGAAATAATTAAGAAGTGGAATGTGCAATATGGGACAGGAATACCATAAGCTTTTGGCAGATGGTTCAAATAAATCTGAAATCAAACATGTTGGAATGTCTGATGATGGTCATAGGATGACAACACATGTATAAAGATGGAAGAAAATATTGCCTGTCGATGTTGTATATTTGTTGGGAGGATCATTCTCAAAATGATAATTGTGTAAGATACTGAGGTAGTTTTCACTAAAGAAAATTATTAATATTCACTGGGGGGTGAGGTCAGAAGTATAGCAGAAAAATACAAATGAGAGATAAGATGTTTTTCATGACAAATGAGAAAGCACAACAAATTTTATGAAAATACATTATAAGAGTGACAAATTATAAAAAGTAAGTGATGACAAAATGTGAAAATATGCTTAATAATGCTGCCTTCCAAAAAAGATATGGATAAAATACTATGCCACCCAAACTTAAATTAGGTTAGGAATTATTTACTCAGTTTATGTCATTGGCAGTTTATTTGTTCTGTATGTATATACTTTTCTAGCCTGTTTTGTAAGTTCTGTTTTCTACAGTTTACAATATCAGCATTAAGCAATAAGCAGCCTGAACTGCAATCAAAAGTGACATATCTGTCATCTAACAATCTGGCATTTTACTAGTCCATCTGAGCCCCTTGACCACCTATCCCTTGTGGATAGCATCTCTTAGCTTGGGTGTCATGGAGACTGCTTTTCAATAGATTTGTCAAGCAGGCATTTTTTTCTGTTATCCTTATTTAGAGTTTTGCATTGTCCAACACATAAAGATGCACTAAGCTTGTCTTCCATATCAGTGCAAGGTTTCCATCCCTTGATTATTATCCTGTTCTCTGGCATGCAGCAAGCTCAAACCCTTTCTGCTCAACTGGTCCCCCAGGCAGGTAAGAGACCAGGTAGCTTTTCTCAGGACATTCTTGTCTTCCATATCCTGCTCTCCTGGCTTCTATAGGTCTTTTCTCTGTGAAGACCTTACAATTTTCCTACCTTATGTAATGTTTTTGAGGCTGGTGCACCCCCTCACTTTCGGCTGGCACATGGTGTTTTCTCTTTTCTCAGTAATCAGAGTAAACTCTTTCAAGGTTCACCACAACAAGGCCAGTCTGTGTCTGCTGGTCAGTGGTGCCAGTCAGCAGCAAGGCTACACATGTGTCCTGTTTCCCAGGCATGTCCCAGAGTTCCATCTATAGTCTCCCACCTGTTCTCACTGTCTTCTGTTTAATGCTCATTGACTTAGTGTCCATCTAGTCACACCTGATTGGGACATCAAAGACTAACTACAGGTCACTAGTCCATACTAGTATAATAGTCACATCTTGAGCTAGTGGCCATATTTGTTTATTGTTTGTTAGCCAAGTAGTCTCACTGGGCAAATTTTCATAGTAGTAGAAAATGCCACCTCTTTTTAGGGGAGACCCAAGGTAGAACTTTTCAGCTTTTCATTAGATGTGATGAGATCTTTTATATCCATTTGAACTACCACCAACTCAAGCACATAGGATCTTAGTTTAATGTCTCATCCAAAGGATGATGCACTCAGGACTGCAGCTCCCACCCCCAACTCTGCATAACAGTATCAGCATTCTAATCACCTGAGGTGGTAATGTAATCCACAGCCTTCTGATCTTCTAGCACCAAAACGTTATGGGTTGCGTGACCACTTCAGGTGACAGTACCCACAGCCTTCTGATTTTCTAAAAGTGAGTGTGCTACGTTTTCCACCACTGACACTGACATGATTATCCAAGATCTGGCATGGGGTACACATTGATCCTGGAATATCCTGAGCTTTCCCCCTGCAGAGGTCAATCCCACCCTCTCTAGGGGACCTTCAGAATCCTTGTTATAGTAAACTGCTTTCCTTCAATTCTGTTGGTCCTCAGAGCAGGCTATGCTGAGTAGTTGACAGTTGTTTCCCATCATGCTGGCATAGCTCTTGACATTTTAGCATAAGAACCATGGGCAAAGTGAAAAATAATAGGGGGCAAAGGCCTAAAAATCAGAAAAGTGATTTAAATATTGATCTTAAATTTTTAGAGAGCTACTACAATAACAGGTTTTGCAATAGCATGTGTTTTCTGAAGGGTATGAAGCCTAAGACTCAAATGTTTATCATTATTTAGAAAGTGTAATCCTCAATGATTTTCCAAAAAGTCAGACATTTTATGAAGAATACACCAAAAAATATACACGAAAATCAGGGACATTCCATGAAATCAGGGGCAGTTGGCTATGCATGCTAGTCCTTTCCAAGTTCACTTGATTTTTATCAGGATTTCTTCACCAGAATCCAACACATAGCTTGTGAGGGAATTCTCAGCTGACCATCCTGGGACCATGTGCACTCTGGCAATGACCTACTCTGCATCAGTCGTGGAAAGTCTCCATTTTGAGCAGCCATCCACCTCCGTCTGAAAATCCTGTCGAGGGACATCACTAGGCAACATGTGCTCTCTTTCCAGAGACCCTTTGTGGAACACACCATTTCTACCACACACACACATTTTCTTCAAAGGACCATTTCCTTCCACTCCACACAGTGACTGGTTATGTATGAACTGGCACAGTGACTTTTCCTGGTATATCCATTTGGTGGATCCATATTAGGGTAAGAAGTGTATCATTGGTCAGCATTGATTTTTGATTTGCTTGCTTCATATTTCTTGATAAAGTTTGAATCATCAGATTGCACCAACCATCAGCTGTTCTTGATGTTGGTTCCTTTTTTTCTCCATCCTTTTCAATCCCTCCTAAAACTGGTTATTTGAAGAAAAAAGTAGTGGATCACATCTAATAAAAAAAAAGACAATCATTAATAATTTTAGACTTTTTTTACTTCAGAAAATGCATGTTAACCTGCCAACTTTTCAAGTTAATAGTGCTAATATTTTGAAAAGTGTCCCTGATTTTGAGCATTTGTCCTGATTATTTCAGGATTCTGTTCCTGAAACTAGAAGTAAATGGTGGATGGCCATGTAACAAAAAAAAAAAGAAAAGAAAACACTTCTATTGGCCTGAAGATATCCACAGTCCATAAGTAAAAGCATTAACATTTCTCAAGAAAGGTTTGTAAGTTACAGTCTCAATGAAGATCTGCAGCTATTCTGATTAAAACAACCTTAGAACCAGTAACCTCTTAGTGTTTATTTTTTTTTATTAGCATGATAGTTGACTTCACAGATTAAGATGTCTGCTAGTAAATGCCAAAGACTGGAACAAATATTTTAATAATATTACCAGATCTGAGACAAGTCTGTGCAAGCATGTCCTGTCTTGTCTTCTGATTTTCCTTGCAATCATTTTGAAATTATGCTGCAAAATATAAGCCACTTAATACATAATGCTGTTTATTTAGTATATTAATGTCTGCTAACTTTAAGCATGAAGTTTCTAGACACTGTTGTAAAACTTGAATTCTACAGCTGTTTGACATGACAAGAAAAACAGCATGTCATGCTAGGAAATACAACTGGAGTTACTAACGTAAGTTTCTGTGCCCATGTTCACTTTTAGAATACAATGAAATCAGAACTTGTACTTTATGGTACTTGATTTTGCATTCATCTCTTCCACAATCACATTTTACAAGCAGAAAGAGAAATGCAAAGGCTATTATGTTGTTATTTCCCAAAACACTAGGAATGATCCTAAATCCTGACATTTCTAAGTAAAATGCTTAATTTCCCCTCCCCTCCAAAACCTGCTTTCTGGAAGTCCAAACAGCTTACTGATGCATTTCAGCCAGTTCCCTGATTTTCACATTTTTCTGAATAAAAATCACAATAAGGAGTGAAAGCATGCCTTAGAATGAACTAGATGAAAGCAAGTTGTTCAGTTTATTTATTTATGTATTATGTATTTGCTTTACATTATATATTTTATATTGCTGTTAGGGACAGTGTGATTACAAATTGTTTTGCATGTTCAAGCTGCTATAAATCTTAGGAGATAAATACCAATATATTTTTAAACATAGACTTGAAGGCATGCCTGTGAAAATGGAAATGGGAAATTAATATGAATGGAAGTGTTATGCTGTGGATGGAAACAGAAGATAGACTGTGCTTCAGACAGATGAGGCATTTAACTCACTTGGTAACTTAGGTGGCCAGACAGCCAATAAGAGTCTATCTATAAAACTGCCCCCTGTTACCGCTGTTTAGGTATGACTGCAGACAGAGCTTTTATGCTACACTACTCAGTGCCCTCAGATATCCATAAGGACTATCGGCAAACAACATGGCATTAAACCGGGTGATCATTTTTGTCTTTGCGTTACTAGTATTATTACTGGACGAAACTGAAGGGCAGTCAGCAAGATCAAAACCTGACCGAAACAAAGTGAAACATGTCAGAGGTAAATTGTGAACTCTCTTTCAAATAAATTCTCCCTTAATGTGAGTTTTGTTGGCAAAATAAAATTGTTATTTTAAGCCTAGAAATCCAGAGTTAGGATAAAAGACAAACCTGTCACAAGAAAATATCTGTTTAGACATAAATAGAGTCTGTTCATATCTTATGGTACACAAACGTCAATATTTACTAAATGTTTATCTGTGCTACAGTACTATTAAACTACCCTTAAATGGACAAAAGCAGTATAATTTAATGATCTGTAATTCCACATAGGGAACTAAGTGCCTTCAAGTAACAGCAAACGTAATATGTTGCCATTGATTACTTAAGCTAACATAGAATTCCATTTTGAGATGATTGATATTTTATATAGCATGTACTTTTAACTGTTCTCTGTTGTTTAAGCAGCTGTATTAGCCTTAAAGTTGCATTGTTTATTGCAACACACACACACACACACACACACACACACACACACACACACACACGCACACACGCACACATACGCACACACACACACAAACACACACACACACACACACACACACACACACACACACACACACACACACACACACACACACTGAAACTTACATACTGTGTTTTCATACCGGCTTCAACTAGAATGACTTGAATGCATGATTAAGGAAATATTTTACAGCATTTTCAACTGGCATTTACTGTGCAGTCACTAATATGTGATCATGCATTGCAGTGCATTTAATTTGAAAACTACGACCTTATCCAACCTATACTAATCTCATGTTAATTATACTCTGCTAAGCATTTTTGGAGTATATATTTGACTATGCTAAACTTTGTTTCCATCACTGTATCCTGCTAATGGTTTATGTTGTTTGTCTGAAGCTTGTCTTCCCAGGTCCCAACTGACACAGGACTCTGCCCAGTAGGAAGCTAGACAGACACACAGACAGGCAGACATACAGATAATAAATGTTATTTATTGATAATTATACAGCAGCCAGCACCACCTTTTTAGATTCTCTTTGGCTGTAGCTGCTTACATCTCTGCTTGCTTTATGAACAAAGACAGTATTTTAACTGTATTGTGAGTTGCTGGCTGAGGAGGTGATATCAATCTGTTCTGTGTACTATTATCAGACTTAACACTGATGATTAGGCAGCACTAAATGATAGTAGATAATATGCTACTGCATCAATCAATAGTGTACACTGTAGGCAAATACAGAAAAATAAATACTTTCTTTAGAAAGCATGTATTATTCTGTACTGACTTAGCCATGTATAACAGCTCTTTGCAAAAGATTTAGGCATAGAAAAAGAAACATAGCTAATGTCATGACCAGAGTTTAATTTAGGTAATCCATTGTTAAACACTGGGCTCTTTGTAGAGGTTAGTAAGTCACAGATATTATTACTTATGCCTGAGAATTATCCCAAGAAATATTACTTCAAATGCACTGGTTCACAATACATGTAATAAAAGTTTAATTATGTTCTTTTTACTGAAAGCAAGTGTTTCTGTTTAACATGTGTGCTTCCTTCACTTCATGTGCAGGGCTCCAAACATCTTGTTCACTTATAGCCATTTTGAGTTTTCTTTTTTCAGGAGATGATGATGACTTGAAGACCCAAATTGAAAAACTGTGGAAAGAAGTGAATTCACTTAAAGAAATGCAGGCATTGCAAACAGGTAAATATTTTGTTTGTTGTTTAATACACTGACCATGATGTGGTCTCAGCTGTTTTACTTTACTTTTCACATGTATGTACATACCATATATAAGTGAGTAAGAACCATTACATTAAATGAAGATATATGATCCAGAGCTTATGGCCAGCCACGACAGGAATCATGAAATGTAATCATGTGCAGTATGAAAGGGCATGTAGGTGTAAAACTAAAGAAGGCAATCCCAAAATTACTGAAGTCATATTCATT
This sequence comes from Protopterus annectens, assembly GCF_019279795.1. Classification (NCBI taxonomy): domain Eukaryota; kingdom Metazoa; phylum Chordata; order Ceratodontiformes; family Protopteridae; genus Protopterus; species Protopterus annectens. Next base: position 174,292,993 of record NC_056742.1, on the reverse strand, counting down.
CTGTATTCTGGTGAACAGCTCTTTGCTTTTTGCAGTTCACCAAGCAACATATACTAGATTCAAAAAGAAAAAACACCAACACAGGGTTCAAAAAATCAAAGACATGAAGCGTTGTTTTTCGACTTTCAGCTAACTTGTCAGTACATCCAGTTTGTTGAATAAAAACTTTCGACATTATATAATCTAATGCCCTTTATTCATTTTAATCATTTTAATACTCTGTCTTACTTAGCACAAACCAGTCTCAGTTAATTCCAATAACTTAAAACTCTATGATCTGACCTACATTATGAGATCCATTTAGCTTTGTTGTTCAGTGTATAGTTCTCAATATCCCTCCTCTAATGGTCTTAGTTATCACTTGCATAACAAAAATTCTTACATACATATGTTCTCTTATCGTTCTCTCTTGTGGTTGTCTTTTTCCTATCTATATACATCAGAACACACACATTGGGCTATATATATTTTTTCTGTCTGTCCTACAATGCGTTCTAAATTTATATTCTATTCTATCCCGTGATGATTTAAACTGTGTTGTATGCAGTGTTTGAAAACAAATTGTGTTTACAGTTATTACAGGATTGTGTTTACTGTGTGTATTGTAGATTGTTATAATTCTTATATGACATTTGATTCTTGATAACATCATTAAAGGGAGATCATGAGGCGTCGGCTAAAATCCTACTATCATTTTTGAAGAAGAAGAAGCAGGCAGAAACAGAAGTTTATTTATGGATAGACTATAGAGGAGAACATAGTTGCTAAAATCATAAATTGAAAGATATTTATCATAAAACATTTAGCATTTTTTGGTTAGAGAAAAAGAGAGAAAAAGATTGGTATTTGGTAGGGATATACCAAATTTTGTTATAGAAATAAGCCAAATAAAAAAAGATGTGTCATAAAATTATAACACCCATATAATAGCACACACACACAAAACACAATTCCCTGTAACTACTGTAAAATGTGTTTTCATAAAAACACTGATACAAAGTTTAAATCACCTACTAGGATAATATATAATTTAAAGACGGCAATGATTGTAGGACAGAAAGCGTGATTTATTTAATCATGATGAGATGAGAGAGAGCAACAAACAAAGACTAAATTGTGATGTCTGTCTGTTCTAGACAGGAATATTATTAAAAAAGCCCTCATGAATTTTTATTATTTTTTTTATTATTTAATATGAAGAAATATAAGAACTCTCCATATGAAAAAATTAATACACTGATGCACTTTAGTTTTTAAATATAGAGTTTTAAGTATTATTGGAATTAACTGAGACTGGTTTGTTTCTAGGCTCATGTTTTTTTTTAAATGTTTTTTTTTGTTAAAATTGATAAAAATTATAAAGGGTTATAGATAATAAATAATGTAATATGATTTAAGTTGATTTTTATGATGGGGTATTTAGAATTAAGTTATTAGACCTAGAGGCTGTGCCTTTTAAAAGTATGTTGTTTTGTAATTAGTTTTCGAGGGTTGGAGAAAGCCCTTTGCCTTTGATAATATACTTTAGAATAAAGAAAGAATAAAGAACGGAAATTTTAAATTGTTGAGCTTATTGTTTTTAAAACTCAATTACTGACATGTTAGCTGAAGTTAGCTGAACGCTTTCAACGTTCGTATTTTGGAAACCTGAATTTGGTGTTTGTAATTTTGTCTGAACACTTTGAACAATGAACATTAGCTATTGTAACTGAACCGGGTAGTAGCTAATAAACACAGCAACTAGGTATGCCTGTGGTTGGGTTTTTTTTGATTTATTTTTTAACAGGAACGCGCTCTCGGGTGGAACGCTTACGCTGCTGTGTAACATATACTAGATGCCCACCGAAGGAGTCGCTCAGCACATATTTATTTTATTACATAGTCATACTCATTTATTAGTCATGATACAAAACTTGCTTAAGTATACAGATAAAGAAAATGAATAATGAAATTTAACTGAACTGCTATAAGCTGTCAGTTTAATCTGCTATATTTGCTGACATACAATGCATTCATTTTCCCCCTTGGCACGCATATGAAATACTACACGGCTAGTAACGTACTCTGCAAGATTAAAAGCCAAGATCAACAGTGAGGTGTAAATGGACACAAACATAAGTTTTAAATGTAGGATTATGTAAAGTGAAGCCTTTTCTAAATATTACATTTGATACTCGTTTTCCTGATTTTGGTTCCTATGTCATATGGGCCTTCTGCTAATAAAGTCACATGTTGTCCCTGATAAATGATGCTATGAATGCTACACTGGGTGCCTGAGGAAACAATCATTTACTTACAGAACAGTTCACTTTCACATCCATCTCTTCCATTTAAATGAGTGGAAGTTAAATGTAATTGCTAAGAACGTAGCCAACAAAATGGTAATATTTTAAGGGATAATGCATTTTTTTTCCCAGTGATTTTAAATGCATTTTACTTTATTTATTGATTGATTGATTGATTGATTGATTGATTGATTTATGTCATACTATAACTATTATTTGTTATTCTGGCAACATGGACATGACTACACAAGCCCGTGACAGTATCCCTTCTGCAAAGGACCATGTGTGAACTGAGAAAGGTGTCCCTGCAGTGACATAGATGGCCACATCACCACACAAGGTGAGTGGTTGGGCCAGTAAAAGATGCTCTTACTAACAGGATACCACAAAGAACACCAAATTTCCAATGAATGCTAGGATGATTACAAAAGTGGCCTCTCCAGATGACTGTCACCCTAGAGTATCTGAGGGGAAAATTTCACCCTAGGTAATGAATAGGCTCAAGTCCAGTAAATGCTGGTTTAATGGTCAGCAGTCATAGAGGGAAACTCAAAGGGAAAACATTTCTTAAATAATACAGTATAATAAATCACATAACAGTATGATATAGCAAAATTCAATGCTTAAGTGATTTTTGCCTTAAATATACATTTACAAGTAAGGGTATCATTCAGATCTGTCACAACGCAATCAGTCCTTTGAATCTGCCACTTTAACTCTTTTATGTGCAATATACACCTTTTTTATTTTATTTTATTTTATTTAAAATTGGTTGACCAAGGTAGAGAACTGATCACAATTGACCGATTTCAGTCTCAGCCTAAGAAGAAAAAAACACATATAGTTTAACCTAGTTGCAGTACCATACATGTAAAGCATGCTACAGAGAGAAAATCAAACTACATTCAAAATTTTTATAACAATCACATAGAAAATGGAACCTTCAATAATGAACTTGCAAGAGTTTGCAATCTATGCATTTAAGTCCCCTCTTACAGCTACTGTGCTTTTTTTCCAAAAAATGTATTTCTTTTATTTCTATAAATAGATTGTTTGCATATAATTCTGGATAGACTTTAAAAAATATTGGTTTTATATCCCTCCAGAATCTGCTAAATATATAAGGTAGCTCTAGTAATCTGTACTGATGCTGGTATTACTTTGCACAACTCCATGATCATGTGGACATTGCCTATTATTACCTCTATAAAAGTTGTAAAGAAACAGCTTCATTCACAATTCCATAGGGATAATTCCTACCAAAAACCCTTTGCTTTACTTAATTTCCATCCTTTCCACATATTTGACCTGTCATCTTACTAAAATAGTCATAATCTTATAGAGCAAAATGCATTACTACTTACATCCTTCCTTTGAATCTTAGAGAACAAATTTCTAGACTGTCTGTCTTTATAAACCAAAAGATCTAAACATTTCACTGATAGAATATTGTATCCAGCATAAAGTTTTTAAAAATGTGTAGAATTACTTCACATTTCCAAAAACTGAGCCAAATCCTGTTCAGTACTTTTCTGTATCATCTATAAAGTGTCCTTCAGAGTGGCACCCATTACACCTTCTGTCTCTGTAAGTATTATTTTTAAAAGGAAAATATTAGATAATAATTATATAGCCATACATATCCTAAGTAGCCTAATTTTGGTAACATTAAAATTTCCCTTTCATGCAGCATATGTGCAAGCCACTTTAATTTTATATCATGAAGGATTACAGAATATAAAAAATCCATACCCTCATTAAGTAAAAAAAAAAAAAAAAAACAATATTTTTTCTACAAGCTTGGCTCTGTGGCCCAGAGATTAGAGCCCAGACTGCAATCCAGGTGACAACAGTTTAACTAGTGGCCCCAGCACTGCAGGTGTCAGGTAGGGAGGGGGGAATGAGTGAAGGGTGATGGGCTGGGGAGTGTTACCCCGGGGAGGAATGCATCCACTTGGGGGCACACAAGTTTCATAGGTTCAAAGGTGTGTACTAGGCTAATGGCCCTGGAGCCTTTATAAGCCTAGCCCATAGAAGTGCCAGGCATTGTGTCACCAGACATTAGTTCCCAGTGCTCTATCAAGCAGAACTACTGGACTGATTCAAAGGGTGAACTTTCTATTTCCCATCCACTCATCAAGATTTCTCTTGAAGAGGTCCAGTGAGGTGCTCTGCTTGACATGTATGGGAAGTCTATTCCAGAACATGGGCAGTCTCTGGGTTATGAACCTGTCCCTCCAGCATGTTCTGTTGATTGTGGTAATGAGGTTGAGGTCTCTGGAGCATGTGGTGCAGAGGGACTGGGATTTCTTTAGATGTAGCATTTCTAACAGAGCTGGGTCAGACATGGCTTTGTAAGTGAAGCAGAGATCGCCTCTTAGTAGATGATATGAGACAGAGAATAGCTGGAGTTTTTTTGAGTTTGTCCACGTAGGACATGTTTTTAAGGCCTAGGATCCTCTTTGTAAGGTACCCTTGTGGCCTCTCCAGCTGTTGCAGGTGTCTAGTGAGGTACATGCCAAATGGGGTATTATACTCTATGATTGGTCTAATGATGGAAGAGTAGAGAGAAATGATGACCTCATTCTTCCTGGATGCAAAACCCTTGGTAATGAGATGTGCCACATAGAAGGACTTTCTGACCACAGTGGCAATGTGGTGGTCGAAGGAGAGGTTGCTGTAAGCTGTGGCCCCAGATCTCTTATAACACCTTCAGTGTTCAGTGGGCTCCTATCAATGTGGTAATTAGTGGGAACTTAGTTTTTCCCAAAGGGGATGACGACACATTTTTTGGCATTAAACTTAAGGCCATGGTTTCAACACCAGTCATTGGTCTCAGTGAGGCCTTTCTGTAGGATGTCTGCATCACTTGGGAAGGTAATAATGGCTCCCAGCTTGCAGTTGTCTGTGAACCTGGTCAGCTAGAGTCCCTCCGTGTTGACCTGGACTTCTGAGATGTAGATGCTAAACAGGAGAGGACCCAGGACCAATCCCTGAGGGACTCCACTCATGACTGGTCGGCAGTCTGACTTGGAGTCCTCTACTTTCACACTGTGGGTTCTATCTGTGAGCCAGTTTGCAACACACCTAATGATATAGGGGTTGATGCCTATTTTGATGAGTTTATCAATAATTCCTAAGTGAGGAATGGTATCAAAGGCCTTGGCCAGATTGAGGTAGGCTGTAATGACTACCGTACCTTCATCCGGAGCTCTGGTGACTGACTCAAAGAAGTCAACCAGGTTGAACAGGTATGATCTACCTTTCAAAAAAAAAAACAAATTGCATGGGAACTAGATTTTGAAGATTCCCTATATCCTTGTTAATTAGGTCCGTGATGATGCACTCCAGAGCCTTACATATCAAACTCGTTAGGCTAATGGGGCAATATTTTCCAGGGTCTGTAGTTGCTCCTTCTTTATGGAGAGGGATTACTGTAGCAGTGTGCCATTCAGTAGGGACTAAGCCTGAGGTGAGGCTCTGAATGAACAGGGCACACACATGTGGTGCCAGTTCACTTTGTAATTCATGTAGAATACAGTCAGGGATACTGTTGGGTCCCATGGAAGCTGAATTTTTGGCCTTGGACAATGCAGCTTTAACCTGTGCTGCAGTAATGCTGAGTTCCTAGCATTCTTCTGGTATTGAGATTGGTCCTTTAGGGGGGGAGAGAGGGGTAAAGTTAGCACTGAATCTGTTGGTCAGTATGTTGGCAATATCTGTTGGCTCAGTATAGGAGGTACCATTGTGCAGTAACTCAGAGCAAATCTGGGTATTGCTGTAGAGATTTGTGATATAAATATAGAAGGCTTTGTGGTTGTTTTTAGCGTGTGCCGTTATTCTGCCTTCATAGCTAGCTTTGGAAGTTTTGATGAGGGATCTCAACTTTTTGTTGAGGTTGCTAAGGGAATTTTTCCAGTCTTGGGGCTTCATCTTTTTCTGCAACAGTTTGTTCCTTCGGTTGTAGAGTTTATTAATGGCAGGGGACCACCAGATTGGCTTCCTTTTTTGGAGGAGAGCATTGGTTCTGTTGGGTATAGCTTATTCCATGCACTTATGTACGTGTTCGTACAGTGCATTGGTGTATGATTCTGCAGTCATGCATCTATTTTTCATTGGCATGGGTACCGTGAAATTAGCCACCTCTGTTTTTAGGAGTCCAAAGTCAGCTTTGGAGAAGTTTTTCATGGTGGATACCTTTGCAGGGGGTGTGGGTGAGATGTGGATTTCCATGGTGATTAGTTTGTGGTCGGATCTAACCAGGGAGGATTATTGTATTGGGCAAGCTGTTTTGCCTTAGGGGCTTAGGTTGAGGGGCACACTGAGGTGTGCTATATGTCTTGTGGTTTGTGCTGTGTTGTGGTGGTCAAGTGGGTTTCTGCCTTGGAGGTCTCTGCTGTTTGGGTAGATTTCTATTCAGAGCCTCCGCAAAGGTGGGTGTGTGTTTGTGTTTTCATGTGAGGGCTGTAATGGTGTGTGTTCTGGATGGCTATGTGTTTCATGTGGTGTGGTGCAGGTGTTGACCTTCTCCTCTTGACCAGCTATTCTGGTCTTGGCTGGAGAGTGCATGGCTTCCAAATTGGAGATATAAGCGCATCTCTCATAAGTCTGAGTGTTGGGAGGTAAGAGGAGAGGGTTGTCTGTGCACATGAGGCAGTTGTTACACTGCCTCAGAATGCCCAATTTCACCAGGTTAATAGAAGAAAGCACAGGAAACTGACCTTTAGACATGCCAGGAGGGATGGTCATCATTACTAAGTATTGGAGCTGTTTCCTTATAGGACATCTAGTGCTGATAGCACTTATGTGTGCTACAATAATTCCTACAAAAAGCCTGATGAAGTGCTAGGTAAATAAGCTAATTAAAGTGCAAGAGAGAAGCGGTCTAGCAAGATCTAAGGGAAAAATTGAAGAGTAAACTTTCTCTCATCGGTTATATATTGTAAATGTAGTGCAAGTTAGCACACTTGAGTGTGTAGCAATATTAAAGCAAATAATGTAAGGTTGTGTGACTTCCCTAGTGGAGACAGTGAAGTCACTATTCATGCTTCAAGGGGTGGGACGGGGCTTCTTCAGAGGAAACTCCCCTTGAAGAAGTGAAGGGAAAGACACCTGTGTCCTAGATGCTTTGGTGGGTACATGTTTGGGATAATTCAGCAGTCAAAAACCTCCAACTACACCCAATAGCTGTCTAAATGACGGCCTCTCCCATTCAACCCTTGCTTCAGTAATGGATAACAAATGAACCATTTGTTCAGGAGGGGCTGATGATTAACTGAATTCAGGGGCAAAGAAAAGAATGAGCATAGTTTCTTCTTCACAAAGAGACTTTAATTTCTTGATCAAATAGAAGAACTTTTAATGAAGGACCTTATGCCGTTTAATATATCCATTATAAAACACAAGGACAAGAACCAAGAATAACAAGGGAAGTAGAAGTAAGCAGCCAAACTCCACAGGTACGAAAAGTAAAATTTATTGAGCGCTTTCGTCTCCAAATACAAGACTTCTTCAGAATAAGTTAACAAACCACAAACTTCCCTATATATACACGCATAACCTCCTGCACAAGAATTCATTGAACACTAATCAAGTCCCCACCCTTAATTAATACAAGTCACATGAAACAAAACTCCTGATTGAATCTCATGAAAACACTTCATAAAAACTAAAACGTACTCATACTAATAACATTTAGACCTAAAGAAAAATAATTTAGCCTATTGTATTCATGAAATAAAGCCCTTATGTTGACATGCATTGTTGTTGTTCTTCTTCTTCTTTCGGCTTTTCCCGGTTAGGGGTCACCACAGTGGAACTCCGGTCCGCTAATGATTGGCAGTAGATTTTTACGGTGCCGAGGTGGCAACCTGATGTCCAACCTTCAACAAAGGCACGCTCATTTATGCATGTCTTTCGAATACCACTCGACTGCAGGGAGGACATGCAGACTCCACACAGAAGGCGTTCCAACTGAGAATCGAACGGGAGAACCTCTTGCTGTGAGGCGACAATGCTACCGCTGCACCACTGCGGCTTCTATGCCTTATGTTGACATGCATTAAAACTGCTAAATGAAAAAAAGCAGATTTTAATTTCAGTAAGGGGCAAAATGAAATTCTATCATTGAGTCCAGAATGGATGGAAGCATTCAATCTAATCTGCCATTTCATTTCTAAAAACTCAAGATAATCATCAGAGGGATGCCCTCTTGACCCAAGGTCTACATTATCAATCACAGAAAACTTAAAAGTGTGGTTAGGATGGTCTCTAATATGCCTGAACAAGGCATTGTTTTCATTTATGTTAAGAATGTCATAATTGTACTGATACATTCTCTGCTTAATGGCCCTCTTGGTCTTACCCACATAGAACCCTTCACAGAGCTGGCAGATAGTGACATAAACTACCCCCTTAGAATAACAAAAATATTTTTCCTTGGTTTTATCACCCCAAAATGGGGAATTCTGACCTGTTTTGCTTCCAACATAAACTTACACTGAGGGCACCTACCGCATTTAAAACAACCACCTTCCATAAAAGGTGTATGAACTCTTTCCAACATACATTTAAATGAGGTCTCCTTCTTATATACAATAGTAGGAGTGTTAACAAAACAGTAATTAACTCTTGTTCCAGTGTGAATACATTCCAATGTTTAAAAACAATGTTACGGATATTAAAAACATTTTTTGTAAATGGTAACACTAAGCTGTTAGCCTTTTCAAGGGAAGCATTTTGTCCCATCCCATCTCTGTTACCCAAACGAATACAGTAAACACCATCAGTTCTCTTGATAACAACCTCATCCTTGATTAGTGTTCAATTAATTCTTGTGCAGGAGGTTGTGTGTGTATATATAGGGAAGTTTGTGCTTTGTTAACTTATTCTGAAGAAGTCTTGTATTTGGAGACAAAAGCGCTCAATAAATTTTACTTTTCATACCTGTGGAGTTTGTCCGCTTACTTCTACTTCCCTTGTTATTCTTGGTTCTTATCCTTGTGGTTTAAGTGGTTTTGCTTTTGGAAGGTGGAGAACAGCAGTCTGGCATGCAGGGAGCTGATTTACATTTACTTTTAACTTCCATTGCGTCATTTTCATCGGTGGTGGCTGAATTAACTGCCAAAGTGGACGGAAATATTTTTGTTATTCTAAGGGGGTAGTTTATGTCGCTATGTTCCAGCTCTACGAAGGGTTCTATGTGGGTAAGACCAAGAGCGCCATTAAGCAGAGAGTGTATCAGCAGAATTATGACATTCTTAACAAAAATGAAAACAATGCCTTGTTCAGGCATATTAGAGACCATCCTAACCACACTTTTAAGTTTTCTGTGATTGATAATGTAGACCTTGGGTCAAGAGGGGGTCCCTCTGATGATTATCTTGAGTTTTTAGAAATGAAATGGCAGGTTAGATTGAATGCTTCCATCTATCCTGGACTTAATAATAGAATTACACTTTGCCCCTTAATGAAATTAAAATCTGCTCTTTGCATTTAGCAGTGTTAATGCATGTCAACATAAGGGCTTTATTTCATGAATACAATGGGCTAAATTAATATTCTTTAGGTCTAAATGTTATTAGTATGAGTACGTTTTAATTTTTATGAAGTGTTTTCATGAGATTCAGTCAGGATTTTTTTTATGTGACTTGTATTAATTAAGGGTGGGGACTTGATTAGTGTTCAATTAATTCTTGTGCAGGAGGCTGTGCGTGTATATATAGGGAAGTTTGTGCTTTTTTTAACTTATTCTGAAGAAGTCTTGCATTTGGAGATGAAAACACTCAATACATTTTACTTTTCATACCTGCAGAGTATATCCATTATCATATACTATATAAATATTGCAAGAGGGTCCATTTTGGAATCTGCAGCAGCAATAACTGGTCTCATACGTGAGTCTTCAAGCTGCCTATGAATGTTGGGTATTCCATAAAATACTCTCATTTTGGATGTTTTGCACCTAATTAATCAGTTCACCCTTCTGCTGGCAACCCTTCATCAACTAATTTACTTGCTTTAAAACTAATATTCATAAAGAAATATTCAACAACACTTATATTAACTTTTTCATACTCCAACACTGGACTGTATTATCAGTCTGTATATTGAGCATTATGGAAACACTGGGTAACTGCACAATTCGGATATAAGAATACAGGTTCTTTAAGTCACAGTATTTGTTTGTTGAAATGTTCCAAAATGTACAGTATTAAACCATGAATGCACAGATTTTAATCAGAAAATTATGAAGACATTTATGTGAACATATTGTCTTATGCAGTGGACAAACCCACCAAAATCCACACATGGGTGTGAGCACATCTCCCATATTCCTGATACTTAATATAGTCACCTCTTAAATCTCCATTACTCAAAGAAAATACACAAACCAGGGAATTCATTGAAGTGCCTATAAGGAGCCATATGGCATGTGCTAGATAGGCCCTTCTCCCAAAAAGTATCCATTTGCAACTCAGTGACGTTAGTTGTGATGAGGTAAGAACTTATCATCAGCTAACTTGCATGACCCTGAATTGCATTTACTACTACTATAATCTGCACATCATTGCTGATCTGCATGTTGTGGTAGTAAACAGGGTTCCCTATTATATGATCGAAGATGCATTCTTACAAATGCGTCTTGATCGAACTTGAAAGCACGAAATGGCAAAATACCGAAATGGCATGTAAGCTAATTCTTTCCCTGGGAAAAAAATCACTTGGCTGCCTTCATTATTTTGCCATTTTCATCACTGTAGTGCGGAGTTGGTATATTTAAGTGGGGGGGTGTGAGGGGCAAAGCCCCCCATTATATGTAATGTTTTAAAGTTTTCTTTTTTTTTTCTTTTTTTGGAACAGTGATTTTTTTTTCCCTGGGGAAAAAAAAAATCGCTGTTCTAACTGTTCGGGATTATAAGCTTTTGCTTATATGGGGTCGATAAATCAGCATTCGCTTTTTTAAGCATTCACTGATTTAATATAGACCCATAAACAGTTGCTCATGTAAGCAGTGGCATTCTCCCCTAAGTCACTGTCCCCCCCACACACACAAATGCCAGTCTGTAACCTATTTGCCCTCAAATTTTCCCTCCACCTACATAATATTTGAAGTATCATTATGGCATTTATCTAATATGCCCTGATAGTTAGTGTATCCCCCCATCTCCAATTCCAATATTACTCAATGCTATTATGGCACTTCTAATCACAGTAATTCCTGGTATGTACAGGTTCCTCCTACCTGGTATCGTACATTGTGGTGTCAGTGCCATTACAATACTTTAAAGGTAAACTCTGGCGGTCTAGAACATCAGACCCACCCTCATTCCCCATACTACCATTGTTGCCATTTCAGCACTTTAGGAGTATTCCCTGGTGACAAGTGGTTCCCCCATCCCTGATCCCTGTACTGCAGATGGTGCCAATACAGCACTTTACAATTATTCCTTGGTGTCTAGTGGTTCCCCCATCCTTAATCCCTGTACTGCAGATGGTGCAAATACAGCACTTTAGGAGTGCTCCCTGGTGTCTAGTGGTTCCCCCGATCCCTGATCCCTGTACTGTAGATAGTGCCAATACAGCACTTTAAGAGTATTCCCTCGTGTCTAGTGGTTCCCCACACCACCATTCCTGTACTGCTACTGGTGACATTAGGGGACTTTAGGATTCTTTCCTGCTGGTCTACTGGTCCCTCCATAGGTTTGTGGCAGGCAGTTGAACATGGCTTTTTGATATAATTGAATACCACATTGTGATTTCTTGAAGCATATTCTACCCTGCATATCATCTTGTCTACAATTATGTTATGTTCTGATTATTGGGTACAATGTTATAATATAAATCTGAGCACTTGTACACCTACTCCTGTGTGTGTGTCCTACTTAAAATAAACTGTTCTTCAATAAAGACAGCTGGCTTTTTTATTACCATACCTTAAAGTCTGAAGAAAAGGATGAACCTCACCAGCAGCACTTTAAGCTATACTTGAGGGCCAGTGCAATATATGATAGAAATATTGTTAGCTGAATAATTTCACCTGAACATATAATAGCTGGCAAACAAAAGTAATTGCTGTGTTTAGATATGGGTAATATAAATTGTTATTTTTTTTCTGAAAAATACTTTATTACATCCTCAAACTGTTGGATCTTCTGGGCTGTGATTGAATTGGCTCCTTCTGGGATGAGTGTACTGCTCAGATTAACAGATATAAGCAAATAAATGTGATATGCACAATAAATCATTCCATATTATGAGTTAACTACCAGGGTAGACATTCCAGGGGCTTAACAGCACTTTAGCTGAGACACACTTAAAATCCTGGCTAATTGATTACATATTACCAAAGACAGATAGCATTATTCATTTTAACTTCTGCCTATTTTTCCTTTATATTATAGAAAGATGACATATTCCATTACCTTTTTAATAAACTGTTCAGTATAAGACATAAGATAAGAAGCAGATAGCTAACAAGATACAATTACTTTACGGCTGAGTGACTGGGCATTAAAGAGTATATATATATATATATATATATATATTTTTTATATATATATATATATATATATATATATATATATATATATATATATATATTTTTTATATATATATATATATATATATATATATATATATATATATATATATGTGTGTGTGTGTGTGTGCACAAACACCACAATGTAATAAATTGTTGAAACTTGTACAAGTTTTTTTATATTAATGGTATACAGTGATACTAAGCTATTAGTTTTTTTTCTTCCATAGGGACACGATTAAACAAAGTGAATGGCATTAGGAACAAATTAAAATCTTTCATTAGGCCTTCAGACTAGCACTTTGCACATGTATCACACACTATCATTAAAATCAGTTGTCATGAGAGTATTCAGTAATGCAATACAAACACAGAACAGGGGTACAGCCATTTTTGATTTTGTTTTCCTGTTATTCTCTATGGTCTAATACTGCTGCCTCTCACAACTGTCCATGTCCGTCCCTCAAACAATATACTGTCTCCACTTTGCTTCACTTTTAAGGAATACAAACACAGTTAAGATGTGGTCATATACTGACCTGCAACACCATATTGTTATGTGGCTTCTTCTTCTTAAGGATTTTATAACACTTACACATTCAAATTAATTGCTTGCCCCCAGCTTAGAACAACAGTGTTGAACTTCTATAGGCCTGTAGGTTTTATCTGGATCATAAAAGTTTTACCAGTTCATAGGTTCATAGGTTCATAGGTTCATACTAGGCTATCTGCCCTAGGGCATTTATAAGCCTAACCAGACTGTGTTTGGCTTTCGCCACCCATTTTAAATTAATTTTGCTATGCCCTTTTTCGAGGTTAGTATACTGTGCCTCTGTCTAACAGTGACACAGAAGTGATACCCGGGGTAAATCTATGATCTCCCATCCACTCATCAAGATTCCTCTTAAAGAGAGTCAATGAGGGACTTTGCCTAACCTGGACTGGGATTTTATTCCAGAGTGAAGGGAGCCTCTGGGTTATGAATCTGTCCCTCCAGCATGTCCTATTTATTTCAGTGCTAAGGTTCAAGTCTCTCAAGTGCGTAGCTCAATGGGATTTGGATTTTCTGCGGTGCAGCATGTCCATTAATTCCGGGTTGGACATGGCTTTATACTTCAGGCACAGATCGCCTCTGAGTAGGCGGTATGCCACTGAGTAGAGCTGGAGTTTCTTTAACCGGGCAGCATATGGCATCTGTTTGAGCCCTTTGATCCTCTTGGTGAGGTACTTTTGGGGTCTTTCCAGTTGCTGCAGGTGTCTGGTAAGGTACATCCCAAAAGGGGCATTGTACTCAATTATGGGCCTGATGAGGGATGAGTAAAGAGGCACGATGACCTCCCCTGATCTAGATGTGAATCCCTTCATGATTAGGTGGGCTATATAAAATGTTTTTCTAACCACTTTGGCCATGTGGTTGTCAAATGAGAGATTACTATCAACTTGGGTCCCCGGTCCCTAATTACTTCTTCTGTACTTAATGGATTACCACCTATGTGGTAATTTGTGGGCACTTTGTTTTTGCCAAAGGGGATGACTATACACTTTTGGCATTTAGCTTGAGGCCATGGCTCTGGCACCAGTTGTCTGTTTCTATGAGGCCCTTTTGGAGGATGCTTGTGTCGGCTGGAGAGTCGATTGTGGCACCCAGTTTGCAGTCATCTGCGAACTTGGTCAGCCACAGTCCTTCCATGTTGGCCTGTACCTCCGAGAAATATATACCGAACAAGAGAGGTCCCAGGACTGAGCCTTGTGGGATGCCACTTGTAACTGGTTTGGAGTCTGACATGGCTCCAGCAATTCTAACCATGTGGGTTCTGTCCTTGAGCCAGTTTGCAACCCATCTAGTGACATAGGGGTTTATATTTAAGCTGGTGAGCTTATCTATAATGCCCGAGTGGGGTATTGTATCGAAGGCTTTTGTGAGGTCCAGGTAGGCTGTGTGGACCACCTTCCCCTCATTAATGGCCTTGGTGACTGTTTCAAAGAAATCAACCAGGTTTAAAAGGCAGGATCTGCCCTTAACAAAGCCGAACTGGGTAGGATCCAGTGTCTGTCCCCAATATCTTTATTTATGAGGTCCATGATGATCCTTTCCATAGCTTTGCAGACCAAGCTAGTCAGGCTTATGGGGCGATAGTTTCCAGGATCCATTGAGGCACCACCTTTGTGGAGAGGGACCACTGTTGCTGTATGCCACTCCTTGGGTACATATTCTGTAGTAAGGCTGAGATTGAACAGTAGTTTTATGTTTGTTTTTAGCTCTTCTTGGAGTTCATGTAGGATGCAGCCCGGGACACCGTCTGGTCCCATTGATGCTGTGTTTTTTGCTTTGGAGAGGGCAGCTCTTACCTGAGCATCTGAGATGTCAGGGGGACAGCACTCTGCTGGGATAGATATTTGCCCTTTTGGTGGGGGGGGAGTTTGCGCTGAACCTGTCAGCTAGGATGTTGGCAGTGTCTGTGGGTTTGGTGTATTTTTTTGTCATTTTGGACTAATTCTGAGCATATCTGGGAATTCCCACCCAGGTTCCTAACATAACTAAAGAAAGCCTTGTGATTATCCTTAGTGTCCTGTGCAATTTTTCTCTTGAAGCTGGCCTTAGACGATTTTATGAGTGCCCGTAGTTTTTTGCTAATACTGATCAGAGATGCCTTACCTTTTTGGGATTTTGCTCTATCATGTAGTAGCTTCCTCCTTCTATTGTATAGTTTGTTTATGGCTGGGGTCCACCAGTCTGCCTTTGGAGGATTGGGTCTTGGTTTTATTTGGGATTGCATGATCCATGCATTCCTGAAGGTGTTCATAGAATGCATTTATAAAGGATTCTGCGGTCTAGGCCGTATTTTCCACAGGCCTGGGGGGCTTTGAAGGATTCCACCTCGGTTTTGAGAAGTGTGAAATTTGCTTTAGAGAAGTTTTTCACTGTGGTTTTCAGGGCAGGGGGTGGAGTCGGGATGTGAATATCCAGTGAGATTAGTTTATGGTCTGATCTTACCAGTGAGGGATACACTTCTAGTCTGGAGCATAGAGTCCCCATGTTTGTGATGATCAGGTCCAGTATGTTTTCCCCTCTTGTGGGAGTGGTAACAAGTTGTTCCATAGCATTTGAGTTTATAAATTCTAGGAACCTTTGGGCTAGGGTGCTGGAGCTAGAGTAATGCTCCCAGTCTATGTTTGGGTAGTTGAAGTCACCCAATATAATGGTGTTTGGAGAGACCTTCATATTTTCCAGTGTTCTCAGGAAGGCCCAGTGGGGTTCCTGGGTTTGGGAGGGTGGTCTGTAGCAGGCTATAAACTGGAAGGCAGTTTTACCCACTGTTAGTTGCACATGGATAGTCTCTGATGCTTCGTGCTGTGCCACCAACCTGGAGGTGTGGGTATCTTTGACTAATATTGATACCCCCCCCTTTTCTGGTTTGGTCCACGTTTTGGGGCCGAAAAGCATGGTATGAGGTATAACCTGGTAGTGCTGGGGTGCTCTTGGGAGCCTTGAACCAGGTTTCTGTTACTGCACAGATATCGATGTTCTCCATGCTAAGGAGAGTTTCGAGTGCATGCATCTTGAGGTTTAGACTTCTGGCGTTGAGTAGCATTACTCTTAGTTTCTTATCCCTTGTGATACCTATGGAGGTGGGTTTGTCTTTTGAACCTTGCCTAAAAAAGGCACTATGGGGGTAGCAAGAGCCTTTGCCAATATCCAAAAGCCCAGGGGTGACAGGTGCAAGCCGTCCCTAGCGAAGCATCGTGGCTTGTCGAGCATGTCATCCCAGGCTGACAGGCATTGGATCCCCCTTTGAATGACACCAATGCTTAAGTCAATTGTTGAAATTGATCATCTTGTCTTCATATTGTGGTATCATTCTTGGTGAGGGTTAAGATGCTACTCAACGTCAGGGTCATACCGGCCTGGGCTACATGCTCAGAGAACTCCTCTATGTCTCTTTTCATGTAGTCCAGGGAGGTACGTCTCAGGTCATTCACAACAGCATGGACAATGACTGAGTCATATTTGTACTTGCCTTGGAGTCACCTGAGTGCTTGTGTTATGTGGCGGATCCTAGCGCCCGACAGGCAGCTCACCGTGACCTTCTCCTTGTTCAGCCTGGTGAGCGGGACGTCAGTGTGCCTGACGATAGAGTCACCTATTACAAGTGTATCAGGTGTGTTGTTTAGCCTTAAGGGCTGTGACTATACGGCACAGGCTTTGTGAGCTATGTGTTGCACGTGTTTTGTTTTGGGGTAGCGGTTGCTTGGGTGTCTGCTTTGGAGGTCTCTGCTGCTTAGGCAGATTTTTATTTAGAGCTTCCGAGTATGTGTTTGTGTGTTTATGTGTTTGGTTTGCTGTCGTGGTAGGTCTATGTGAGACTGGAATTGTAGTGAGTGTGGTTTCCTTCTCCTCCTGACTGGTTTCGCCAGTACTGAGTTGAGAGAGCTTAGCCTCCATTATGGCTGTATGGTTGCATCTCTCACATGTGCTGGAATTTGTTGGGAGGAGGAGAGGGTTGTCTGTGTACATGAGGCAGTTGTAACATTGCCTCAAGATTCCCAGATTCACCAGCTGGACTGGAGAGAAGATTGACAACTGACCTTTGGACATGCTAGAATAGTATTGGGAATTCCTTTATAATTGGAAAAAAGGGCCAATGGGGAACGAGGTACTCAAGGGGAGTTTGTGAGGGTGTAGTGCTTTTAATATTTTAGTGCTGACTTATATAATTGCTTTAGTGAGCAAGTCTACATAATCCATTCATTTTTGAACAGAGGAAAACATGCTACAAATATAATAATATAACAAATAATAAAGCTTATGCCCTTAATATATACACACACATACATATACATTCATATCCTTCTATTTATCTATTTATCTATTTATGTATGTGCATGTGTATGTGTGTGCTTGTGTGTACGTGTATAAAGTTTATGGGAATGGGAGACTGAAAGGCTGAAAGACAGAAAATATACTGTTTCCATAATAAGATAAAATGTTACATTTTTTTATTAACAGCAGTAGGCGGTAGTGTATTAACTTTTTCAGACTTCACTTTCTATTGGCTATGAAAGCTTATACTTTGAAAAGAGCCTCCATTGCTCTTATGGCAGAATGCCAGACATGAAACCACTGTTTCCTGATGTGGCATTAATACCTTACGACAGCTGGCTAGCCAAACAATCAACAGTTTTGTCTAGTACTGAATTCCCAAATAAATATGCAAGTTGATAAAATATTTAATGCAATGTGAACTTTTCTTTTGTTTGTTGTTTTAAAAGTGGATCCAGACCTAGGTGATGACATACTGTTACCCGAAGTATAATCTCATTACTTTATAAGCTACCTGGAAACTCTACTTCACAAAATGTACTTTAAACAGAACTAAAAAATCACTATACTAAAACTCTACTTTGCATTAATGTAATATTTGAATTGGCAGGACAGAGAGTTCCTCTCATAAAAAATATCAACACATATAAACTGTAACAGACCAAATCCTACCACAAAAAATTACACTTATTTAATTCACACTGAAAAAGCTGGTCTTCTTACATTATGTAAAGTGTAGAAATACACAGCAGGCTTTCAGGACATGCCACTCAATAAAATTTGGCCTACAAAATAAATTACTGTGTACCTTTCACACTAGGGCAGTTTTACATTGAGAATTTCTGTGTGACGATATATGTTTCACAGTATACATCATATTTCCTGCTTGCACTATGGGAATAAAAGTGTGCTGATAACAACTTGTTAATTTTTCTTTTCATGGAGGCACCTTTTCAGAGAATCCCTTGTTTCACTTAGCAGGTTACAGGGCAAGTCATTAAAGGACATATATAAAGGAGCTAATAAATTACTATACACATTGAAAAGTCAAGTCAGTAGAAGAGTCCAAAAACATCAACTGACGACACACATCACCTGAAACTTCACACACACGAAATAAAAGGCACAAGTACGCATTTTTGCAGAGAAGCAAGCCCCCCCCAGCAAAAAAATCTCTGTGATGTGGGGACAGCCCTAGGACTGGCATATATTTATTTCAAGAAAAAAGAAAAGGAAACAGCTGATTCAATGTAATAGAAGAAGCTTCCCCTTCTCTATGCATCCACCTCTGATACAGGAAGTGATAAATTAGTAATGCACACTGATCTGAACCTGTGATCTTCAGTAGTACACAGCAAGTAGGAAATTCAGAAAGGATCTTGTGAGCTGATGTCAGCGATCGTGTATGGTGTTCTTATTTAGTGAGTTATTGTTATTGATAGCTGAATGTACATCTTTAATCGAACACACTAGTAATTATACATTTAGAATTCTAGTCTATGTAAGACAACCTGTACTTTCTATTTATAGATCTATAGCCATACTCTGCATGTCACTTTGATGACCAGTTATTTCATATTAATGTAATTTATAGTGAGGATAAAGAAAATTTTGTTGACAGATTTTTAATGCTGTGGAACAAAACCCGTACTGTGTGATATGCATCAGTGCTTGTTTAGTTTGTAAATGTTAGACACTCAAAGCATAAATGGGCTTTTGACCCTGAATATTTTAGTTGCAAACTCCTCAGTTTTGTAACTTGTTATTTCATATTAATGTAATGTATAGTGAGAATAAAGAAAATTTTGATCATAGTTAGATTTTTAGGGCTGTGGAACAAATCTCTTACTGTGAGACATGCATCAGTGCTTGTTTTGTTTAAAAATGTAAGACACTCTAAGTGTAATAGGGCTTTTGACCCTGAATATTTTAGTTGCAAACTCCTCAGTACCCTCTTATGAGGTTTAGAGCTTGTTTTAAGGCCTAACACTGGTACACACACATTGGTTAAGTGCTTTTCTTCTGAAGCTACATCAGTGTCTGATATTCACCATGGACTATCATCCTAGATTTAGTCCTCAGGATTTCTGCAAAAAATATCATGAACAAGGAAAGAATCTGTTATGTGATTTAACTATCCATTGCTAATAAATACTATCAATGGTTCTGCATGCCTGAATGCGGATCAGTACTGTTTCAGTTTATTTAGCTTATTGCCAAAGCATAGCAGTTAATGTTTGTTAATTGCGTAATCTCCCACAGTATAATGTGAGATACACAAGCTTCTCCGCAGTAGGTACAGTCCTTTTGCTCTTTTCAGTATTTCATCTCAGTCACTTTTTCTGAATTACCACCTAAAAGATGTATTCATTGTACTATCTGACTCATAACAAATTGCTCACAGCCTGCAATTATGCTTTTTTATGACAGTGTTAATATGTATCATATGTACTTCTCAATTATCCAGAATTTTGTAGAATGCCCTGAATTTTGCCTCATATTTTTATTCTGTCACTTGAAACGTTTTGGTTTTCTGGTAATCAGTAAGGTTTACAGTCAAGTCAATAATGCCTGTTATTACAGCTGAAAACAAAAAGAAAAAGGAAAACTGGTTATACAGGAACTACTCCTTAAACATAATGAACCACAGTTTAAACAAGTGATACCACCTTTAATCCTGTTTTCTTATTTTTGATAAAAATACAAAGAGAGCTTTGATCTTATATAACAAGTTTTGACAATGGTCTATTTTAATAACTCATATTCTGATATCATCAGTAATCATTCCTGTACACCTAGTTTTCCCTTTTTTTGTTTTGTTCTTCCTTAAGGAACGTTTGCACTACTATTAAGGCTGAAAACTACAGTTTCTCAGTACTGAATTATGTTGTCAGATGTTAGAGCTGTGTACTTCTTATTGCTAACAAAATGCATGTTGATAATTCTATTTATTTTCTAAGTTAGAGTAATATTTAGAAATCGTACCATATTTTGGTCTTTACTCCCCCCCCCCCCCAATATTTTTGGCTTTGTGCAGATTTTCTTTAGCAAAGGTGCTGTGAAGTAAGATGGCATATAACAAAAGGTGCAGAATGTAAGCATGGTTTTCTACTCAGCACAATTTTCCTGTATAAATGGTAACCATGTGACAGAATATTTCACCATTTTCTGTCATGCAGCTCTTTTAAGATCTCAGTATGGAGTCTTAAACAACATCCAATGCCAGCTCCATGACACAGAAAGATAAAACTCTAATTATGGCATGGGTGACCTGAAAAAGTCCTAACTATGGCATGACTTCACTCTTCTTAAGACTGAGATGGTATCCTTTAAGCCCACTGGGCCAGTGGATACCACATCCCACAATGCCGAATCCTTCACAAATGCTTTCTATGGACATCTCCAAGAATGCATGGATCATGCAATCCCAAACAAATCCAAGTCCCTCTCCACCAAAGGTAAGCGTCCTGTCTGGTGGACCTCAGCCATAAACAAATTGTATAACAAAAGAAGGAAGCTACTGCACGTCAGAGCAAAATCCCATGAAGGGAAGACATCTCTGATCAACATTAGCAAAAAACTACGCTCTCTCATAAAAACATCCAAGGCCAACTTTGAGAGAAAAATCGCTAAGGACACTAAAGATAACCACAAAGCCTTCTTCAGCTATGTTAGAAACCTGAAGGAAACCCTCAGATATGCTCAGAGTTGGTTCACAACAATAAAAAATACACTGAACCCACAGATATTGCCAACATTCTGGCTGACAGATTCAGTGCAAATTTCTCCCCTCCTTCACCCCCAAAAGAAGAAATACTTATCCCAGCTGAATGTAAGCTCCCTGTCATCTCAGATGTCCAAGTGAGAACCGCCCTAAACAAAGCAAAAAACACAGCATCAATGGGACCTGACGGTATCCCGGGTTGCGTGTTACGTGAACTCCAAGAGGAGCTAAACCCACACATAAAAATGCTATTTAACCTTAGCCTTACTTCGGGATATGTACCTGAACACTGGCGTACAGCTACAGTGGTCCCACTTCACAAGGGGGGTGCCTCTACAGACCCTGGAAACTACCGCCCCATAAGCTTAACCAGCCTGGTCTGCAAAGCTATGGAAAGAATCATTATGGAACTCATAAACAGAGACATAGGGGACCTACAGACACTTGACCCCACCCAGTTCGGTTTTGTAAAGGGAAGATCCTGCCTTTTAAACCTGGTTGACTTTTTCAAAACAGTCACTAGAGCCGTTGACGAGGGCAAAGCAGTCCATACAGCATACCTGGACTTGGCTAAGGCCTTCGACACAATACCCCACTCAGGCATCATAGATAAGCTCAACAGCTTAAATATAAACCCTTATGTCACTAGATGGGTTGCAAACTGGCTAAAGGACAGAACCCATAAAGTTAAAATCACTGGAGCAATGTCAGACTCAAAGCCAGTCACAAGTGATGTCCCACAGGGATCTGTCCTGGGACCCCTCTTGGTCGGCATTTATTTCTCAGATGTTAAAGCAAACACGGGAGGGCTGTGGCTGACAAAGTTTGCAGATGACTATATTAATTCTATATGCTTCTATTTGACATGGAATCATGGTGTTAATTTAATTATACATTCTTATACCATATATATTTTATTGTACAATAGTTGATGGTTTTATTTATTTCATATAATACATAGTTTCTGCATAGATATATATATTATTTTAGATCTATGATAACCTTTTGTATTATGAATGTATCAACATATATGCTGTTTATTTTAGTGTAAAGGTTCATACAGTGCTAGTATAAATGGATATGGTATAGTATTTTAATTTGTAGCTAACAACAGAATGAACGCAGTATATGATACTCGTCGCAGATTAAATTCTTTGTAGCTAAGAAGATATTACAACATATTCAAATCTACTATAATGTTTATGCAGACGGATAGAAGATTAAAGGATGAGGAATTTTTTTGTTTTACACTTACATTTATCTAACGTATTTCTATAAAAATTTTCACATGATGTTTCAAAGAAGTGTTACTACAGGAAATGCTTTCCATATATGGGCATGAATCTAATCACAAGTGGTAATCAAGGATTTATAATTGTTTAATTGTTATTTTTCCCGCCTGAATTTTAGTTAATTGGGTGTATATTTTACTATATAAAATGAATTCCTGTTGTTTAAAATTTGTAACCTGATGAAGCGCATTGTTAGATGCGTGAAAGCGCTTGTTTTATTCCAATAAAATAATATTTGCTGCTATCGTGGAGGCTTCAGTGATTTGTTGAACAACTTGTACCTTACTTCTTTATTGAAGCCTTGGATGGTCGTGCTGGGTCTGCTGCTGATACTTTGGATTCTTTTTTTCTTGTTTCCGGCTAATCATCACACGATGGAAAATCTCAACATAGAATTGGATTATACACCAAAAGTTGCTAGTGATGCTGTGAACTGGAATACCATCTTCCACCAACGTGAAAATTCTTTACTGAATTTTAATATTCAAGGGAACGCTGCACAGGAGGTGAATACCCATAGTGAGAACATGCAGGATTTTTATGGAGAGTTGAGGAGCCTGGAGAATAATCTTTGCAAACTCCATAGACTCATTTGGCAGAGGAGACATCTGGAGGCATGCCTGCATTTTAAGGTCATTCCGCGGGGCATGCGTGTCCTCTGTATGCCGAGCTATGGAGAGGCGCACCCAGAACTCCTACGGAGGTGGCAACAGCTCAATCTAGAGCTTGGTAACAGTTACCTGAAACTACTCATTGATTATTTCCAACCAACGGAGAACGAACTTATTGAGAAAGTTGAAGGTGAGCACCAAAATATAATTGCAAGATACAAAAGTGAGCATTGTATATCCAAACTTAATAATATGTTATCGCAAGTGACTTTCTATAGCAACAAGCTGGAACAAGTGAAGTTAAAAAAGCTGAAAAGAGATTGTAATGATTTTCATGTCGGCAATATTTTTATTTGGCCGAGGTACAATGAAGCAGTAGCAGCTGGAGAGACTAATCGGGCTAATAATGATTTGGCAAATAGCTCAATCACTAATATGACTCCTATTAATTTAGATAATAGTGCATCTAACAGTGGTGTACTTACTTCACCGCAAGCAGAAGTAGACTTCACTTCTTCTGTTTCATCTTTACCTTGCAACCAGCAAGGTTTAAAATCTCTAACAACAGGAGCCAGACCTAAAGAAGGTACAAGTATATTGAGTGCCATTTCTAATAAGGCTTCGGTTTTAAACTCCCCGCTCCCATACAAACAACGTGCCCCGATGCGCTCCACCAGCAGGGGAAGGGGGAAGCGCAAGATGTCAGGAGACAACTGGCAGAACAGGAAGAAAAAATTCTGAATACCCTGTTTTTTAACATTTCATCCAGGGAATTAACAGAAATTGAATGTTCCATACTCAATAAGGGCTTATCTTATATTCCCTCACGAGGCAGTGAACTGTCAGAGACTCTCATAATGCTTCGGAAATTTACCAGAAGGCTGACTTTGAGACTCTTGTTTCAGAATCCAGAATGTGTTGATGGCATACCTGAACCTATGGCTCCTAAAAGGAAAAGTACATTTACTCCACCGATACCTGGCTCTATAGAATGCTTCTTACGAGCATGTGAATTTGACTTTTACAACTATTACAAAGAGAAAGGACATAAAAAATTGTTCTATAACTTGAATAAAATAGAAAGATGCAGCTTAGATTCGCTGTGCAATGATGAGAGTGTGGTATTTAAACCCGCAGATAAAGGGGGGGGGTGGTAATAATGGACTCCAGCTTCTATAATAACCTGATGATTATGATGTTGAGTGATGACACAGCATATATAATGATTAATAGATCAGAAATCATGTTAATAATAAGAAATGTTCAAGAATCTTTATATGATCTCCTAATGACAAGATGCATTGATAAACAACTATATGATTATTTAGAAATAGAAGCCCCTTTAATTCCCATCATAAAGGGACTCCCTAAAATGCATAAAGGGATATATCCCCCACCAATACGGCCTATAGTATCAGGCCAATCATGGGTGACCGAGAATGCATCACAATATGTGCAATATAAACTAGCTCCTTTGATAGACAAAATTCCTACCATATTAAAAAATTCATACAAATTGTTGGAAGATCTTGAAAACTCACCATGGATTGAAAAAATAAATCAAGAGACATTATTAGTCACCTTAGACATAAAGAACTTGTTCACAAGTATACCCAATGACTTTGGTGTAGAGGCGGTTAGAAGCTGTTTGAATGAATTTAAAATGGGCAGTCAGAGTGAACAGTTTGTAATATGTGCTCTGCTAGAGCTTATACTTAACAACAACATTTTCATGTATCAGGATAAGATCTATAGACAGACATGGGGGGTAGCCATGGGTACCCCCTGTGCAAATGTCTATGCTAATATAGCTGTATTTGAGTGGGAGAGAACCTATATCCTAAATAATGAGGTTTTTGCTATAAATGCAATATATTACAGGAGATTTGTGGATGACATCCTACTCTTTTGGAATGGGAGTAAGGAGTCCTTAGAAGAATTCATTAAGTATATGGAATCTACCACCTCTTTCCTTAGATTCACTTATGAAGCCTCTTTACATAAGGTGAACTACCTAGATGTAGTAATAATAAAAAATAATCTGAATAGATTTACTACATCATTATTCAGAAAACCATGCTGGAAAAATGCCATATTGCACCATGAGAGCATGCATCCACGCCATATCTTTCCTAACATTGTGAAAAATCAAATGGATAGAATAACTAGAATATGTAGTGATATTAAGGACAGAGAAATGTTTTTGAGTTTTCAAAATGAATGTTTTATGAATAGGGGATATTCTGACCATCTGCAACTGATATCTGAAGATAAAATAAATATGACTTGTACTAAATACAAGTCAAGTGGATATAGGTATCATGTTAGATCGAATAGGGGCAAGATACAATATGATATTAAATTCACTAATGATATTCAATACATAAAAGAGATTATCCAGAAGAACTGGAAATTACTTTATATGAACAAAGATCTGAAGAATGTGGTGGGTACACACCCCACCTTCAGATACAGTAACTGTCCTAATTTGAAAAGATTATTGTGTAAAGAGAAAACACTACATATTCCTTTAGACATTAGGATGAAATATAGGCAAGGAACCTATCCATGTAATAAATGTTGTGTTTGTAAGCACATTAGTGTCCAACAATCATATGAAAACATGCAGACAGGATATAATTTTATACCTAACTTTTATGCTACTTGTGATACTACAAATATTATATATCTGGCGACATGTGACTCTTGTAATGTATATTATGTGGGCATGACAACACGCAGGCTCAAAGATCGAGCCTATAACCACCTATATGACATACAAAAAATGAATATCAATAATGCTCTAGCCAGACATTGTCAAATGTTTACATCGCATTTGTTTAAATTTAGAGTCTTACAGATACTTTATCCAAGTAGAAGGGAAGGTAATGCACGTGACACTTTAGAATTTTATGAGCTAAAATGGATATTATTGCTCAGGGCACATATAGAGCCAGGTCTAAATACAGCGATTAATATTAGACCAGCACTATTATAAATGTAATTGCGAATTGATTTTAGTATCAGGAATAGATGAATAATTGGTTATATGTATAGACAGGGACTTATAAAGCTATGTAAATAATTTTTATATTAATTCTATATTAATTCTATATGCTTCTATTTGACATGGAATCATGGTGTTAATTTAATTATACATTCTTATACCATATATATTTTTATTGTACAATAGTTGATGGTTTTATTTATTTCATATAATACATAGTTTCTGCATAGATATATATATTATTTTAGATCTATGATAACCTTTTGTATTATGAATGTATCAACATATATGCTGTTTATTTTAGTGTAAAGGTTCATACAGTGCTAGTATAAATGGATATGGTATAGTATTTTAATTTGTAGCTAATAACAGAATGAACGCAGTATATGATACTCGTCGCAGATTAAATTCTTTGTAGCTAAGAAGATATTACAACATATTCAAATCTACTATAATGTTTATCCAGATGGATAGAAGATTAAAGGATGGGGAACACTTTTATTTTACACTTACATTTATCTAACGTATTTCTATAAAAAATTTTCACATGATGCTTCAAAGAAGTCTTACTACAGGAAATGCTTTCCATATATGGGCATGAATCTAATTACAAGTGTTAATCAAGGATTTATAATTGTTTAATTGTTATTTTTCCCGCCTGAATTTTAGTTAATTGGGTGTATATTTTACTATATAAAATGAATTCCTGTTGTTTAAAATTTGTAACCTGATGAAGCGCATTGTTAGATGCGTGAAAGCGCTTGTTTTATTCCAATAAAATAATATTTGCTGCTATCGTGGAGGCTTCAGTGATTTGTTGAAAAACTGGCTAAAGGACAGAACCCATAAAGTTAAAATCACTGGAGCAATGTCAGACTCAAAGCCAGTCACAAGTGATGTCCCACAGGGATCTGTCCTGGGACCCCTCTTGGTCGGCATTTATTTCTCAGATGTTAAAGCAAACACGGGAGGGCTGTGGCTGACAAAGTTTGCAGATGACTGCAAACTAGGCGCCATAGTCGATACACCAGCAGACACACACATCCTACAAAAAGGCCTCACAGAAACGGACAACTGGTGCCGGAGTCACGGCCTTAAACTAAATGCCAAAAAATGTATAGTCATTCCCTTTGGGAAAAACAAAGTACCGACAAATTATCACCTAGCCAACAACCCACTGAGTACTGAAAAGTAATCAGAGACCTAGGGACCCAAGTCGACAGCGACCTCTCATTTGATACCCACGTTGCCAAAGTGGTTAGAAAAACATTCTACCTTGCACACCTCATCATGAAGGGATTCACATCCAGATCCAAGGATGTCATTGTACCCCTATATTCCTCCCTCATCAGACCCATGATTGAGTACAATGCCCCATTTGGTATGTACCTCACCCGGCATTTGCAACAGCTGGAGAGACCACAAAAGTACCTCACCAAGAGGATCAAGGGTCTCCAACATATGTCTTATTCTGCCAGACTAAAGAAACTTCAGCTCTATTCAGTATCATACCGCCTGCTCAGAGGTGATCTCTGCCTGACGTACAAGGCCATGTCCAATCAGGATCTGATGGACATGCTCCACCTCAAAAAATCCAAGTCCATCAGGACCACGAGAGCTAAAGACTTAAACCTCGGCACAAGTATGAATAGGACATGCTGCAGGGATAGATTCATAACCCAGAGGCTTCCCATGCTTTGGAACAAGATCCCAGTTCATATTAGGCAGAGCCCCTCACTGACTCTCTTCAAGAGAAATCTTGATGAGTGGATGGGAGATCGTAAGTTTACCCCTGGGGTCACATCTGTGTCACTGCTAGACAGGGGCACAGTAAACTAATTCTATTATATAAGGGGACCTTCATTGTGTCACTACTAGACACAATATTCTTAATTTATTCTGTACATTTTTGTACCATTTCATGGGGTGGCAAATGCCACATCACTATGGCTAGGCTTACAAATGCCCCAGGGCAGATAGCCTAGTACTATACTATGAAACTATGAAACTATGGGTGACATGATAAAGCCCTAACTATGTCATGGATGACCTGATAAAGCCCTAACTATGGCATGGGCAACCCGATAAGGCCCTATCTATTACAAAGACATGCATCTGGAGCATTTCTCCCCAGGCATCCGCTGAAAATTGGCTTTGTTCCAAGTCGGACTTTTCCGGTTAACAAATGTTAAATAAAAAAATAAATAAATCAATAAATCTATGGAATAGTGGTGACCTGATAAAGCCCTAACTACTGCATGGTTGACCTAATAAGGCCCTAACTATGGTATGGGTGACCTGCTAAAGCCCTAACTACGGTATGGTGACAACCTGATAAAGCCTTAACTATGGCATAGGCGACCTGATAAAGCCCTAACTATGGCTTGGGTGACCTGAGTTTGACTAGTGGTTGGGGCATCTGTAAGAACTGGCAAGGGAGGATAGGAATGATCATCTGCTGTCAGCTCACCCATTCTGTGGAGGGGGAAGGAGAAGACAGCTATAGCTCACCACCTCAGTTTCACATAGTTGGAGCACTAGGTGTTGCACCCATGCAGCACAAGCCTGGGATCATGCACTGCCAGCATGCATGTTTGTAAGCTGAGAGATTATGAAAAACACACTCCCTGCTGTCAGCAGTATGGAACTAAAGCCCAGTGAGCCACTGCAAGGGAGGGGACACTCCAGTGGAGGAGTGGAGGCCATCCTACTGGTCCAGTAAGCTGATACTTTCCCTATAATCAGAATCTTGCCATGGGGTGGGGAGCAGATGAGCTAATAAGGTACTCCAAGTATGAACAAATGGTTTGTAGGACTTCTCACATAGCTTGGAGATGATACAACCTTGCCTTTGGCAGAAACAATGGGCCAACTGGGTGAAATTACTAGAGCCATTTGGCAGGTCTAGTAAGGAACAAACAAAAGAAAATATCTGGAGAAAGAAAGTTAATAGTGATAATATTTCTATATGCTTTTCTCTCCACTCCTGTGAAACATTGCCTCCCAGCATGTTCAGAGCCAATTTATTCAATAAACAGAGCAAAAGCAGTTTGTAGTATGGCGATCATTCACATTCCATTGGGAGATTTGTAGTATGGCGATCATTCACATTCCATGGGGAGATTTGTAGTATGGCGATCATTCACATTCCATGGGGAGATTTGTAGTATGGCGATCATTCACATTCCATGGGGAGATTTGTAGTATGGCGATCATTCACATTCCATGGGGAGATTTGTAGTATGGCGATCATTCACATTCCATGGGGAGATTTGTAGTATGGCGATCATTCACATTCCATTGGGAGATTTGTAGTATGGCGATCATTCACATTCCATGGGGAGATTTGTAGTATGGCGATCATTCACATTCCATGGGGAGATTTGTAGTATGGCGATCATTCACATTCCATGGGGAGATTGTCTGCTTCTGCCTATCCCCATCCCCTGGCAGCTGTGCACCAACTAAAGCACAAGCCTATTATGCCATCCCTGGCTGTATACATGCTTACACACACACACACACACACACACACACACACACACACACACACATACACACACAAATACACACACAAATACACACACACACACACACACACACACACACACACACACACACACACACACACACACACACACACACACACACAAATACACACACACACAAATACACACACACACACACACACACACACACACACACACACACACACACACACACACACACACACACACACACACACACGCACACTCAGTGATAGCTACCACATATGAGCATGCTGCTTCCCAGAGGCAAGTGCACCTCCTCAGCTCATATGCTGCATGTTATGACACATATTCTCCACTTACCAGACTACACATCTTCAACCATCCTGAGTGGGGAGTAAGTAATAGCTTCTGACTCCCACCTTCCATGGCCTGTTCATCCATTGTCTGTGTCACAAGTCAGTCCTGGATCAGCTGGGCTGCAGTCAGCGCTTTATCCTTCTGTGTCACAGAGCTGCAAGTAAAAACATTATACTTACTGTTCTAGTGTACTGTTTAAAACATTTGAATAGAGTTTACTTGGAATGCTGTCCGAGGTTTTGAAACAATACTATATCCTTCACAGACAACTATTTTGGCATCTACTACTTACTTTAACTGACAGAAGCCCTTTGTCCCAGCAAAGATGAAGGGTCTGTTGTTACTGATGTCATACATTAAATATTTTTAGGTAAATAAATAAAAAGAAATAAACTGTGGGTAAATTTCATGAAGATTTATGTCTTGAAATAGTGCACTCTGTACAATATGATCAAGAGCTGTCATGGACCTCGATGTGAAGCATTACCTGACTGGGTTATACAATACATTAATCATTCATTTCCCTCAAAGCATAGTAAAAGTATCCCATCCTAGTCAATCTGACTCTTGTACCATGTAGTGGGACAAGAATTTCATGGTATGGCATTAGCAGTATATGTCAGTAGGTACCACTCTACAGTATTACCCAGGCAGTATATATATATATATATATATATATATATATATATATATATATATATATTTTTTTTTTTTTTTTTTTTTTTCTTCATCATGACATGCAAGGTAAACATAAAAACTGTCCTTGGAACTACTACCTAATACATTATCCATATGAAACTTTCCTAAGGTTTTCTTTTCTCACCTCACAACTTTTGAAACAGCATTAAGCTTGTTATCTACGGTTTCTGCCTCCCTCTAAAAGTTACCCTACTATTAACTGAGCAGGTGCACTCTCCACCCATCTTTATAAGGCAAGACGGTACTCATTGTCCACAGGTACACCCCAATCCAGTCTTCATTGATGAAGTGACTGCTTCATTTCTTGTCTACAGGGACTCTCTCCCACTTCAGTAGTTGCACTGCTTTTGACACCAAACTGAATTGCTCTCGCATGCCATGCCTTAATGTAGTGCACTATAGAGTTTCATGACTATACTGCTTACACAGCTAATTTCAACGTGATTCAGATTCTCCTGGGTCAGATACTACACTTGATCTTAGCCAGGAGTCTGAGAAGTGATGCATGGCATACACAAGTGATATAAATGCAGATATGGTGGGAGCAGGACAAATGGATACATTTATTTTTGTGAGGCAGGGGCTGGTAATATGGCATAAGAACTTGAAAGCAAAATGACCAGAAGGCAGCTGGCACTTCAAGAAAGAATTGTATTTTGGTGAGCATATGGCTTTGGTCCAACACTCCTCTTTTTTTATGACTTGGGAAAAGGGCTATTCAAGTTTAAGTTGGCATTTATTAACTTACTTAGGGCCTACAGATCAATACCATTATGATTAAAGATAAAATGTCAATACAGATATTAAATATGTACAAGTACATTAGAATAAAAGACAGTAAAATAAGCTGTATACACAATAACATGCACTGTGAGAATAAGGCTATGACAAAATGCAAGGAATATATGTGAAATCAATAGTATAGTTCATACAGACAGCTCATTTAAGTAGTGCTTGAACTCACACACAATAAGGGAACTCATCTAGCTACATAGGCAGCATAGTTCAGATGCATGGCCTGTGATAAGGAAATGTCTAAAAACTAAAGGAAACAAACCTCAGTACTGTAACTGCCCACAACTTCTCCATAACTGAGCATAGGGGATAAGATGGTGGCAGATACCACAACAGCTGGTATCACAGACAAAGAGGACATAAATCATGTAAGTCTAAATAATCCAGAACCTTGACTCCTTACAATAATACCTTGATAAACAGGCAGCCACTGAACCTCATTCAGAAATGGTGTGATGTGATGATATCATGACACCCCTGTCAGTGACCAGGCTATGGAGTTTTGAACAAACTGCAAGCAATACAGTTCACAACCTGAAAGCCCTGAGTAAAGAGCTTTACAATCATCCATTTCAGAAGATACCAGGGGGAATGTGCCAAAACAGGAAGATCTAAGGATGAAATCTGGTGCTTGATGAGGGTTATGTTCTTCAAATAAAAACGGGATGATTTGACTACTGCTGAAGCCTGGTTCTGTAAGGTCATCTTGTTGTAAACAGCAATCCCCAAATTGTACATCTTTAATAAAAAATTCTAGTCTGACATCCTATATTTGTCATTAGGGGATAAACTAGAACATTCCATTCCTGCAATGTGGTATATATAACCATGACTATTGAGCTTCAGATGGTTTATAGTCATTCAGCCATGAATGCATTACAAATCTGCAGCTGAAGTACCCTGAGTAGAAGGACTTTCTGACTGTTATCATTATATGATGATAAAAGGAGAAGGAGTTCCAAGTTCCAAGGTCTTTAACAACATTCTCATTTGGAGTGGGGTGTTGTCTATGTAGTACACTGGAGAGGAGGTTGTTTGCCAGTCATGACAATTAGCATTTAATTTGAGCCCATTTCTAGTACTCCAAGTATTTACAAGTGTAAGTTCAAGCTGAAAGGTTTTAATATCAGAGGGAAGCTTAATAATGACTCAGTTTACTGCTGCCTGCAGACTTGGTTAGCTAGAGATCTTAATAGGTTCATAGGTTCATAGGGTGGTACTAGGCTATCGGCCCTAGAGCCTATACAAGCCTAGCCATAACAATTCCCTGGTTTACTGAGAACCGAAAAGCAAATACTGAACAAAAGAAGTCGCAGCACTGAGCCCTAAGGGACACCATTGGTCACCTTCACATGCTCTGATGAGGTACCTATTGCATGCACTGTGTAGTTCCTGCCTTTTAGCTGTTTGCTGTACCTTCGTTGCAATATAGGCTAGGCCTGTCATGTACAGCTTAGACAGATATTGCAGAATCAAATAGCAAAGATTGTACAACGGTCTTGATTCCTACCTTGGCATCAGAGGGAGAATCCTTTCAATTTGGCTGGCTAATATTTCCCTTTAGTAAGCTTCCCTTAAGACTTTAAACATGTCCTCAGATGAATGTTTGCATTGAAGAAAGGGCATGTCATCTGTGCTGTCATTTGCAAGGTCTTCATGTTAGATGTATAAGGATCCCTTGCTATGAGTCAAACGTCTGCTCACACCTTGGTATTAATGGCTACTCTCTGTTTACTGCTAAGAGAAGAGAAAACCAATGTTGTCTGGGCCAAAATGGTGCTTTCAGTAGCATAATAGGCTTTTGTCCTTTGCCTTTCAGATCATCTTGGGGACAAGCAGGACTGGATCAAATACATGTACAACTAGACCCTGCTGAAGCTTTTTTGTATGATACTCTGAAGCCGAACTTCCTTAGTTATCTTTTGTTCAAAGTACAGACGTCAGTCTCTGGGATACCAAACCTGTTGCCTAATTACAGAAACACATTCCTTTTCAGAAACAATTTGTGAGCATCCACCTTTGATCTGCTCAGTCTGCAATGAGTTTAAGTGGAATGGAGTGGAGGCTGCTTTTTGGTTCACATCTGATTCTAGAGCCGTTTCCTAAGCAATCATTGCCAGGCTGCATAGCAGTATGACTGAGTCCTCCCTTCATTGTATATGCACCACATTACCTGAAGTATTCCCTTTTGCCAGACTGGTCTGAATGCCAATATGGTCTTGATGAGTGCCAGCATTTCTTTTATGTTGATGAGTGTCTTGCTCAAGTAGTTACTTTGCTTGGCCTAGATTTCAGCCATTTAACTAAGCTTTTCAGGCTGTGTCTGCTTTGAGGGACACTGTTTGGAAGGATCTTCTCTGTTCAGACCTCCTTGCCTGTTTCACCATTCTAATACTTTCTTTATAGTAGGTGGAATGAGGATCTTTTCTTCCAGGTTCTGGCAGTGCTAGTTCCATGCATTCCTGAGGTAGCACTGAGACTTTTAGTATGCAACCTTCCTAGAGGTACCATCATAGCTGTAGATGCCATGCACCCACTGACTTTAGTGGATTGCTGGCTGTAATCGAGCTCCTAAAAATACAGTGTTATTGTTTTTCTCTCATGGGAGAAAAGCACTCTGGGTAGTGGTAAACAAGGTGATTCACAGAAAGGTAATTCTTTAGAAGGTATCAAGCTTGACTTTGGTAGACTGATGGAGAGACCTAAGGACTGGAGACAGTCTATTGTAAAATAAGAGCCATTTTAATTCAACCTTCTGAGACTGGACCTTACTCAGGCAGCCATCAATGTAAAGATAGATATGGATGTCCTTGGTTTTTCAATACGCAATCACTGGAGTCAAGCAGTTTGTAAACACACTGGGAATAGTAGCTAAACTATTGGGCAAGGAGATAAAGTGGTAATTGGAGTCCACTGCTTCAAATCTTAGAAGGTGTCTACTGTAATGTACTGTAGATGGAAATACATTGGTAGCTATCTTTAACAATGAGAGTTATCATTACAGCTTGATGATAAATGATGGGAGGAAGGACCTGTTGCAAGTGCACCTTGAATTATGGAACCCTCAAGAAGGTATCTAACCTGGAAAAGTCCAACATGAGCCTCCAGGATCCCAACTTTCTAGGCACTAGGAAAAGTCTTAAACAGAATCCTTTATTCTTCTCTTATTTGGGGATCAGTTCTATCACACCTTGAAGTACATCTCACATCTGGGAGAACTTACTAAGCATTTTTGATCCTTTGGTACTGGTGAGATGTCTGCAAATGTTGGCTTTGACTGTAAATATCACCTGTGTCTCTGAATTTCTATTCACCAGATGCATTTCACTTTGCTCATGTTTCTGTACTCTTTGAGAATTATGCCAGCCATCCCACATGATGGTGGATGGGAGATAAATGATAGGAGGAGGACTATGGTTGGGCAGGGCTTTGGGTAGAGGGGAATGGTAGGATGCAGTATGGGATAGTCATGGCTGCTCCCTTTGAGGGATGCAACCCTGAGAACTCAAGGTTTGCTCCCTGGTAACCCTGTCATTTTTTTTCTAACACTGCTATTTTTTGCCCTGTACATATTCACCTTTGTCATAATGGTTTTAGTATGGCCAACTTTTGGAAGGATAGCAGACAGTTCTGTTATGGCTGGCTGAAAGACCTGGTTTTTTGGCTACTGGGAAATTTAGGAACTGTGTCTTGATATCCTTTTACATGGGCTGAACTCACAGCTAGGTATGTCTTTTTATTATAGATCCTATGTCTTCTGCAATGAGATGCTGCATCCACAGCATCACAGCCACAATTAAAGGCATGCCTTCCTACCTGAGTAATTCTTTGGAGAAGTATAGCTTTGCCTTCTAAGTTTATTCAGATATCTCCCCTAGCTTTGTCATCAACTTGCTGAGAATTTATTCCAACTATATTCGTCACTGGAAAGAATATAGGTCTGACTCCTTCTCTGAATGCAAACTCACCACTGCTGGATCAGCTGTGGAACTCTTATATAAAACTTGAGAGTCCTGACCTTATAGTATTGGTCAGACTTTTTCCTGGCAGCGAGTTGTGATAAGGAAAACATCCTCTGCATTTCATAAAATTGAAAGGATAGCCACTGGTTTAGACACCTCCAGGCTCAAAAAATCAAAATTGCAGGTATGGGTACCTGGGCCTTTTGTAGCAACCCATGTAACATGCTCCTTCCTTTTACATAAAATACCACTAAATGAGATATTCTTTGCGGTAAAAGTAAAGAACATAATGCCTTCTGTGTTTGTATCACACATTTGAGGGGAAGACATCTGCAAAATATAAAACAATTCTTCCTCTTTATTGTCTGAAGAGTCTGAGCCCTTCTATGGAAAGGGATCCCTCTTTCTTTTAACAAATCAGACTACAGACACGGATGACTGATCCATAGCTGGATAAAAGTTTTGTATGAATTAAAGGAAGGCCTGGGCCAGTTTTAACCATTCCTTAGACTGAGCCTTGGAAGGGAATGTGGGAGAGGGTTCACTTTCCGCCTGAAATCCAGGTAATATCAGGGAGATTAAAATCATAGATGTCTTTTGTTTGGCTAAAGGAGTCCTGATTTTAGGTGATGCCTTGGAGTCCTAGGTACATTGGCAATTGCCACTAACTGACTTTATCTTTCAGACATGGACATCTACTCACACTTCCACAGCGAAAGTTCCATCCTTCCCCTTTAAAATAATGAAATGACCATTAGAGTCAGACATCTGCAGTGAGAGTTTGACAGACATCTCTTGGAAGGTGTTTAGATCAGAAGTATGTGCCTGGGGCTGAAGACATGGCAGCTCCTGAAGGAGCAACACCAGAGGCATCAAGTGATACAGATGCATACAGCAAGGGTTGTGAATGTACATCACCAGGCTTGCCATCCTAAAGCCATACAAGGACTTCAGCGTCTGCTTCCCATTCATTCTTTGCCTTAGCGTGTTATTCTTTCTCTTTCTATCTGAATGTCTGTGATAGAATATGATATTATGGAAGGCATAGTAATGATATTGTCCATGGACTTCATTTTCTTCTTTTCTTGATAGTCTTGCAGGGATTGTTCACTTCTCATTATAGTCTTATGACTAAAGCACTAGTAGATATTGCAAATAGAAACATCATTCCCAGAACTCATGCAAAAGGCACATTTGGTATTGTAGTTATTATGATGAATCTGTTTACTGCATGCGAAGTTGATAAAGAAAGGATTTCAGGATGGATGATCATCAGAATATCAGTGACAAAAGAAAATTGGACTACTTATATTAATTAGCAGAGGAGCTCTAATGGTGATAGAGGAGGAAAAAGATAGTACATACATACAAATATTTCAAGCACAGGCCTTTCTAGCTTGCCAATATACCACAATATTTGTTCCCATAGTAAGTGTCCAGGCCGTTCTTAAAAATATCTAAACTAGTACTTTGTTTAATGTAATCTGGTAGTCTGCTCCATGCATCAGCTATTCTGTCAGAGAACCAATTAGTACACTTCTCATTCCTACATAATCTTCTACACAGATTGTCTGATGATTCTATAGTACTTTTTGATAACCCCAAACATTCTCAGAGGTAGTTGTCTCTAAATGCCCTATATACCTAAATAAGATCTCCTCTTAGATATCTGTAAGAGATGCTGTACAAGTTCAGATATTTTAGTCTTTAATAATGACTTAAATGTTCACATCCGTGATGCTCTTGGCATATTTCCGCTGTACTCTTCCCAGTTTACTCATGCTTGTTTTCTGATAGGGTTTCCATATTGTTATTCCATACTCAAGTTTCACTCTAGTGTAACTAAAAAACAATGACTTCATCATTTTTGATTTCCTAGACTTTATAAATCTTTTTTATACAACCTATAGTTCTATAATTATCATTAACTAATTGGTTGATATGATTAGAAAAACACATAGCTGAATCTACCCATATACCCAGGTCCTTAAATGAATCTACAGTTTTCAATCACTGTGTGCTGTATTAAATATTCACCTTTCAATTGATGTTTCCCAAATCTCATATGCTTAGTTTTTGATGTATTTATCAGCATATTATTCTCCTGTGCCCAAATGGTCAATTTGGTCAAGTTATTTTGCAGATATGCATTATCCATAATACATGTAATCAGTTAACGCAATTTCAGGTTGTCAGCATATAGACTGTAGAACACCTCAGATGAAGAGTTAGGTCTGAAAGATACAATCTAAACAAGAAAGGGCATAGGACAGAGCCCTGTGGGACACTCTAACTCTATCTAAGGATTTCACCTGTCCAGCTGTTGTATGATACTTGCCATGTCTTATTTATAAGCCATACAGCTATCCATCTTATCAAGAGTACATCAGTACCTAGTTGTACTAATTTATTGATCGGTGTTTTGTATATGACCCTGACAAATGCTGAAGTTAAATCTATATAAATTACATCACAACACAATTTTTCATTCATAGCTGTTACTATATTGTTATAGAACATCATGTTACAGTTAGTAATAAATCTATTTTCAAATTATGCATGCTGATATATGGTTTCTAGTCCCAGCCTATCCATTTCTGACAATAACTTATCCAATATTACCTTCTCCATTATTTTTCCATAACATGAAAGTAGACTTATGGGTCTCTATGACTCTGGATGTGTCCTACTCCCCTTTCCCTTGAACACAGGTTTAATAAGCACGTCTCCAATCTTGAGGAATCTCCCCATATTTATATGACCCAGTGAATAATAGACATAATGGTACCATAAGTCCTTGCTGAAGTGTTCTCAGGTCATTGTTACTAATTCTGTCTCCTCCCTTCCTCCCTGTGCTTTGTTTGGATCCAGTTTGTGCAGTTCCTTTTCAATATAATATAATTTAATTCCAATATCTGGAGTTACCTGGATGTCACTAGGATAACTTATCACCCCTTTTGTGGAGCCAAACTGTTTTGCATGAGATTTTTTAAATATATCTATAATCTGTTGTGTCTGAGAATTAATTTTAAAATCTGCACACAGCTGGTAATGGTAGATTTGCAGTAATAAGGGGCTACTGGCAAGGGATGAGGATTATGCTGGCATGTGTTATATTCTACCTAAAACTGTTGCTATAGAGCTTAAGAAAATGTCGGGAGAAATAATCAGCTTTCAGCAGGGAATATTACGTATAGGTGGGGAATAGAACTTGATTTGCAACAGTGAGGAAGTATCTGGGGATCTGGAAAGGAAATATAACAAAACAGGGTAGATTTCTAAAGAAATTTATGAAAATATTTGGTATGGAAGATGTGAATTTAGTAGTAGGAACTCATAGAGAATTTGCATATTATTCCCCAAGGTACAATAACTGAGCTAAACTAGACAGAAATTATATTTCACAAGAACATGTGCATTTAATTAAAAGCTTTAACACACATCCAATGACATTTTCAGATCATGCGCCAATAACAACTAAGACAAAAATGCAGGTTAATGAAGTAAAAATTAGACACTAGCACTTCTCCACCTATCTGTTAAAAAGGGAGGATGTGAAAGCAATGGGTAGTGGAAATTATTTTAGAGTTATTAGGGAAGATAGCAATGTCTTCAGAAGTTATAGCTAGTAAGTGGGAGTTTAAAATATGGTAGAGAGAAAAGAAAAAAAGAAATATGGTTAAGAAGTAACAAGAATTATTTCAAGGGGTTGACAAAAAATAAAGTATTGAGAATAAGGGGAATCTTACAGAACAAAAAGAGGCATGCCTGCAGAGTGTTAAAGAGAAAATAAGATAATATCTGGATAATACAGTATGTATGAGATTAGAATGATTGCTGCTAAGGAATTTTTTTGGATAATTGACCCAGACTACAAAAACTCTTACCACAACAACTTAGTCAAAAGGAAGTAGAAAAGGTTATTGTCAAACTTTGGGATTCTATAACAAGAAAAATAATTAAAGATCCTGTAGAGGTATTAGAGATAGTTCAGAAATTTTATGAACACTTACGTAAAGCAGAGGAATGTGGAAATCAAGAAAAAACACAAATGGAAATATTTATGGAATGCTTAAATATGTCAAGGTTAGAGGTAGATGAGGCTGAACTATTAACAGTTAATATAGGATGAGATGAGATAAAAATTGTGACATAATCAATCTACAGGAAAGTATTCTGGATTAAATGGCATTCCTGTGGAAGTCTGGAAGTTAGGAGTGAAGAAAATGATAAAGACCTGGAAGGGTTTGATTAACAGTATTTTAAAATGAGGGGACGTTCCACCATCCTGGAAGAAAGCTACAGTGAATGTAATACCTAAAGACAGTAAAGGTACAAAATAATCAGATTCATATTGGCCCATTTCAATTTTAAACCATGATTATAAAGTGTTTAAACCTATAATAGTTAAAAGAATGGCAAAGGTTTTACGAAAATTGATAGATATAGATCAATGTGGTTTTGTAGAGGGGAGGCAAACATTTGACAATTTGAATAGAACAATGACAACCCAGAGGAAAGCAGAAAGTAAGAAAATACCACTGTTGTTTGAGAGGTCTTGCTGCAAAGAACTCATCCGCCATAATAAGATGGGATTTTATAAGCAGGGAAATGGAAGTATTTGCATTCCCTGATATAACAATAAAGTTAATTAGGAGATATAGGAGGGATCAGAGGCAAAAATATAAGTGGTAGAGTTCCTCTATGATAAGTTGTGCTTGAACAGAGGAACCAGGTGGGGTGTCCTCTTTCCCCATGCTATTTGTATTATATTTAGAGCCATTGGCAAAGAAAGTAAGTGACTCAGAAATTAATTCAAGGATATAATTGGCATGGTAATCAAGACAAGTTGCTTTTATTTGCAGATTTTTTTTTTGTTCCTGATAAAACCAGAAAAGGACATCTTACTGTTACAGAACATTGTGAGATAGTTTCAACTTTTTCAGGATATAAAATTAATGAAGACAAAACAAAGCCTGTAGCTGTAAACTATGTAACCACATATGATCTGGTTCAACAATACCCATATTTATGGGGACACAATAAAATGAAGTATTTAGAAGTATGGGATAAAAAGGATTCTGTTTTGGCAGCAAAGGATATCTGGGAAGAGACTAAACAAAAGATGATACAAAAACTGTTTATGGATATGGCCAGCAAGATGCAAGCAGTGAAAATGTTTTTATTCCCTTAAGGTTTATATGCAAGTCGGGTATATTTTTAGCAACCAAAGAAGTTGTGGACAGCAATTAATAACAAGTTGAATGATTTTATCTGAGGAGGGGGTAGAATGCAATGGTCCAGTGGGATAAGTTGATCCTTCCAATAGAACCAGGTAGTTTAGGATCATCTGATTTGAAGGGATATTTAATATATGCACAATTAAGGCAGAAATGCATAACACAAGCAGAAAGCTATAATTTGAAATGGAAAGGGATGATTAAGTGGGAGGGAAATTCAAGAAATAAGGAGAAAGTAGGATTTTGGATGAAGATTCTTAAGGAGAATAACAACAGTCATAGAGAATATTATATTCATAAAGTAGCAGAAAGTATTCTAAGAACAAAGCCAACATGAGAATGGAGAAAGGAGATTCTGGTGATAGGGATGACTACAATTAGAGGTATAGAGAAAAGGCAAGAGGGGTTACAATTTACTGGAGATAACTGGCAAAGTAACCAAGGTAAAGGGAGCAAATAACTAGAGAGGGAAAGGTAATAGAATGGGAAGAGGCTAAGAAGACATTTGGACTGCAGGCTATAGCTTGCCTTCCCTGTCAGGGATTGATGTCAGAGTATAGGAAAAGGGAAAGGGAGTGGGAATCATAAGTAAAATACCTGCCCTGGTA
Source organism: Protopterus annectens (assembly GCF_019279795.1). Classification (NCBI taxonomy): domain Eukaryota; kingdom Metazoa; phylum Chordata; order Ceratodontiformes; family Protopteridae; genus Protopterus; species Protopterus annectens. The sequence continues at coordinate 174,251,560 of NC_056742.1, read as the reverse complement.
AATGTTTAATTGGCTCTAGAACAGATGCTACTGTTAAAAAAGGGATAATTAGTAGGTCATATAAAATATTTCACAATAACTATAAGAGTCAATCAGAGGATGATCGGAAAAATTTTGGAAGAGAGATTGGATAAACAATTTACAAGGAAACAATGAGAGGATGTATGTATGGCTCCCAAATATGCAACAAAGTTTAGAAGATTTAGGATTTTTGCTTGGAAGAGTTTGCAGAGGTATTTTTATATCCCAAGTAGACTCCAAAGAATTTTTTATTAGGAAGATGACAAATTTTGGAGGTATGATGGGGGAAGTAAGAGGTAACTTTGAACATATTTTTTTGGGAGTTTAATGACTTGACAGACTTTAAAAATTCCCTGTAAAGTACTCAGAAATATTAGGTGAGCAAATGGGTGTACCTAAGGAAATTATTCTTTTTGGAGCTGGGATACAGGATCTGAAATGTCTAGACATACTAAAGCCTTGTTAAGTTTAATTCTGGTGGCTGCAAAAAAAAAAAAAAAAAAAAAAAAAAACAGAAACTTTGCAGTGTGGAAGGTGTGAAGTTCACTCCCTGAAATATGTTATACACTTAGTTCACTAATAAAAATCAAACTTTAAAATATGTACTACAAAATAATAAAATAGTGGTAGATATTTTTGTTAGTTAATGTTTCATTAGTTAATTAAAACATTTTTAATTAAGAAACCAACTCATTAATAAAATGACTAATTAACTAACAAAAGGATCTACCAAAATAGTGGTAGATCTTATTGTTAGTTAATTTGTTGTTAGTTAATTAGTTAGTCATTTTGTTATTGAGTTGGTTTCTTAATTAAGTTTGGATTAGTAGGTTAGCCTTAATAAGCTGTTCTTATATTATATATTTTAATTTGTCTCTAGCTTTTTAGTTTCAATTCTAAGGTAGCACAGTCTCAGTTTACCCTATGGTGTTAAGGGAAAAGGGGGACTTGGTTAAAGGAATGAGTTAAATGCTTTTACTTCTCTTAACAGACCCACCATCTGTAACCAATCCCTTGCTCCAAATAACCTGATTATATATAAATAATGAATGTCTTTAATGTCTTTCATTAAACTCAACTAGGATCACTTGTTTGTGTGTTTCAATAAAGGATATTCCATTCTTAACTCAACTGTGGACTACCTACTATTTTATTTTATTATTTTGTAGTATGTATTTTAAAGTTTGATTTTTATTAGTAAACTAGTTGCATGACATATTTCAAGGAGTGAACTTCACAACCTCCACACTGTGAAGTTTCTGCTTGGTTTGTTTTTGTTTTTGACCCAGTAGAGGTTGCATACTGTTTTTTTTTGAGACTTCAGGGGATATCATGGGTTTTTCTTTTTACAAAAAAAAAAAACAGTTACTTGAAAATGGAAATCAAAGTCTAAACCAACTGCATTTGAAGTAGTGAATATCGTAACAGAGAAAATAACTGAAAATGGAATCTTTAGAAAATTCTAGGAGCAAATCACATAGCAAAATGAAAATTGTGGGAACACTACATGTAAAATAATGTTGGGGGGATGAATGAGTAAAAGATAAGGCAGGAAATGAGCAACTTATGTAATGTTGGATTGACAAATATTGTATAAAATAATGTATGTGATGTATAATGTTTGTAACAGTGAATATGTTAATGTGGTTTGTTTTGTTTTATATACATGTATGTTTGCCTATGTCTGAAGTGTTAATTCATTATATGTGTTAACAAAATAAAAAAATCCCAGGTATGTGAGTGTCTATCCAGGCTGGAGGAAGAGGGTGATAAGCTCTGGAAATCAGACTATATATTAGACATTCTGTGGCAGAAATCCCAGTAGTAAGTACTAGAGCAAAAGTAATGAATGGATGAACTTCTTTTAAATGATATGCCATCTTACCTTTCTTAGATGGCATAAATGTCTTTGTTACATTCTCTTCTTTTCTTATATTTTATTGACTAGGGTTACATTGTCTATTGCTATTTGTTGACATGGATGGTCCATCCAAGCATAACCCTTTTTCAGTTAAGGTCCAGAAAGGAATGCTCCATTAGAAAAAGCACAATCACGTGTGGATATATTTTAACAAAATTATTAGAAAGGTGTGACAGAATAAACAACTCAGACAGCATGTACAGAAAGTATTGACATTATTACATATATGGTATCTTCTCACAACTTTTTGCCCAATAAATAATTATCTTTCTCCTGTATGATTTGTAACAGGTCCTCTATGTATATACTACAAGTCTTATTATACTTGCTACTTTCTCTGTTTTTGTATTACTCAACTTTGTGATCAATGTGTAACTATTATTATTACTCAATTTTTTGTGAAAACTTTGTGAAAAATTGTATAATTGAACATTTTGTACATTTTGCTGGAACTTTTCTTCTTGGGTCTCCACTCCTGTTCTCAGCTGGACCAACCTGGTTAACAAATGTGAAATAAATAAATAAATAGTCTGCCACCACAGAGGATGAAGAGTATGAGTGGTTAATAAGCTTCTAGCTGTGGTACAGGATTTCATCCTCTCAACCTCCAATTGACTGCTGTGTGACCTTAATCAGGTCACTTAAACAGACATAGCAGTGAGCTAACTAAAAAATTTGGACTAAGTTCCTTAATGTTCTCATGGACCGCTTGTTTAGTAACGATCTATGAACCTATGGGCATCATAATGTTTTGTGTATGCAAACAGGCTAGTTGCCACCATAATGCACCACCTGTAATGTAAAACATAAAACCAACAAGATTTACATTATTGACATAAGAAAACAACACTCATAGGTTTCTAAAATTAGGAACATTATAAGGCACATTCTGTTGAGTATATTGGAAGACATGCTGCCACTGTAGAAAGGAATATGGGGATTAGTATCTCCATATTTTCTAAGCTATTCCATGCTTCATCTTGATTACATTCACACTGTCTTAATCATGTTTGTAAACACCATACTATTTGGCATGCCTGGTATCTTGGCCGCCCCTTTTACACCATTTTGTCCATGATGCTGCTTGCTTTCATTTTCATTCGCTTTGACAGATTACTGTAAGGCAACATCAGATTAGAGATTTGATAGTATGCTTATGATTATTGCACAGATCACGGATTGACACTGTCCTGGCTGTTTGCTTGAATCTACTACTCAGTGATGTACTGTTAATTTCAGCTCACAGGTGCATTTGATTTGATTTATATGGACTTTATTCCTGGTCCCATAGTGTAGTTTGGTTGCAAGGATCTTTTTACTTAATTTTGCAGTTCTCGTAAGATTTTTTTTTAGATTCTTTTCTGATGATTTTGCTATCCAAAAAAGTCTGATTGCTCTGATATATATGTACAATTTATCCATTAGGTATTCCATCTCCATATGATTCCTCGGTTTGCATTCTTCAGATCCATGTTATTTGCATTATTAATACTGGTTAGGTTCTTCTTCTGTTAATTTTAGTACTAAACAGGCCCTTTTCATTTTGGTACTGTGACTGAAATTATACTTTCATCTGCATACGTTTTAAAGAATGTGTTTGGGGAGTTGATTTGTTCAACAAATGTATTTTTTAAGTAATCTGGATTATATGTTTTATATTTTTTTACTATATGCTTTGAGCTTTGCTGGTATCTTTGCCTTTGTGTATATTTTGTATTTGCTCATTACTCTGTTTTCGTACATGATTATCTTTCTGTATATTGCCTGTATTTGCTCCTGAACTGAAGTGCTTCTTCCTTACACTGCTAAAGGCAAAGCACTAATTTACATTGCTTCAGTTAATGACTGCCTGAGTATATATTCAACTCATAAAGGTATGTAATTTCTGAAAAAAATCCTGGGAACAATTCACCAACTAGTAACAGATGTGAAATAAATAAACAGTGTCCTTAAGGGCATATCTGATTATGTTGTTCTGACTTATTAATGTTTACCAGTGTTGATTTGGCTGACTGACTTATTCATCTTTTATTATTTTATTACTGGCCCATAAGACAGTTTGACTAGCTAAGTATCCTATTTAGCAGAGTTTGGCACCTAGGACTTTAACTAGTTTAGCATCTTATTTAGCAAAGCTTGTGCCTTCCAATAATAATTTTGTGTTGGGGGCTCCAGCCGTTTTGATTTCCTAGGATCCCAGCAAACATTTACTATCACTGCAGTCAACTTGCAATTTGAAGATAGTAATGGCAGGGACCAACCATAGTCCTGATGGAAAGGAAGCCAGGCTGGGGCAGTCTGATCGCAGACAGGATTACCAATTGCCATCCTTGAATAAAACCCTAGCCTTCTCATTTATCAGTTAACTCTTCCCACCATAATATTCTTGAATACTATATATTCTTTTAATCCTCCTCTCCTCCTATATTCCCTGTATCTTGTGACTATCTCTTCTGCATCTCCCTGTGTTCAGCCCCACTCATCTTTCCTTCATTATCTAAGCTAGTTCATCTTGTATTCTGAGTTTCACTAGATTATTTCTTCAGTTCTTCCTCTTTACCCTAGTATCACTTTATATTTTGCCTAGCTTAAGTCAAATTTATTTTTGCTTGATTCAGATATTATGTATGTTCTTCATTCAAATAATAGCAATACTGAACTTATACATAACTTTAATAACATGTATAGCAAACTTCTACATTGAAGCAATAAAGTAACTGCATAACTGAACATACTGTATACAGCGGCATTCTTCTTTAGCTGTTTGGTTGACATATATGTGTGTACTATGCTTTCCTTGAAAAAATAATCTTATGGATTGTGTGGAGCTTTTATCCATGGCCTTTAATGAAGCCCCCATTGGAAAACTGTTATGCCAGTTTACACTATCGTAGCCCATAAATACAAATGAACAAATAACATAGTGATAATGTTCTCCCTCTCTCTCTCTTTATATATATATATATATATATATATATATATATATATATATATATATATATATATATATGTACATATCTAATCTATAAAACACATACACCTATGTTTTATATATATATATATATATATATATATATATATATATATATAGGCATAAAAAATATATATATATATGTGTGTGTGTGTGTATATGCATAATATATATATATATGTATATATATATATATATATATATATATATATAGATATATTATATATATATATATGTGTGTATACACATATGGATTCACTTCATAATCTCAAAATACTGAAATATCAAATTTCAGTATCTCGAGACCATGAAGCCGAAAATCCATATTACCGAAACCACAAAACCGTGAAACACAAATTCTCGAACACACACAGCACACACTACACAACACATACAAATACACATACCTTCCGACACTTTCAAAAAAGAAATACAACACACACACACACACACACATCCAAACACACACACCTACCCTTAATATATGCAGGGGGCAAGCCCACCTGCACCCCCCATGTGGGGGTCTGCACCCCCACACTCCCCCTACTTATATATACTAACTCAGAGGTCACACTAAACACCACCACACACAAAACCTACCAACATACATTCCACACCTCCCTCGCACAGACATCACACAGATACAAACACCACCACTCTCAACACTGACACACTCTCACCTACATACCCTAACCCACACCTAACACTCCCTGACACACTCACAAACACACAAACCCTCCCCAAAACCCTTAAAAAAGAATACTCACACAACGTGCAGTCAGTACTGCGGGTTCAACATTTCCAGGTTCGATATTCTGCAGTTTAGCGCATCTGCAGATTCGACACTTTGGTCTCAAGATACTGAAATTCGACATTTCAGTATTTTGAGATTCCATAGTGAATATATATATATATATATATATATATATATATATATATATATATATATATATATATATATATATATATATATATATATATATATATATATACATATATATATATATATGTATGTATGTATATACATATATATATATATATATATATATATATATATATATATATATATATATATATATACATATATATATATATATATATATATATATATATATATATATATATATATACACATATACAAACACACACACACACACACACAAATATATATATATATATATATATATATTAGAGAGATGCACCCCACTGCTGCATCAGACGAGCTGATGAAAAAGTCATTACTTATCCTTGGCAACTTTAGATGAGTGTGTAACTTGGTGCATTTATAATGTAGAGCTGGCTGAATGAGACATTTAGCTTCCCTTTACTATAAACTACCTTCATGAGGTCTTTATTATTCAGTGCCTTAGACATCATGCAGTCTGTGGGGATAATTACCTGTTTTAGGTCTATGCTTGAAATATTCAGTTTCCTGAAAGAATAATCAGGCCGTTTGAATATGTCCTTGAAGCAGAATCAAAGTAAATGTTTCTTCTTGTTTAGCACCCCAAGTAGGTTAAATGATTTTAATAAAGGAATATGGAATATTTTACAGAGTACCAGACAGAAAAAGTCCATGTATGCTACCTTTGTCAGTTTTGCAGTATTCATTCAAATTTCAGCCTTGATTAACATTCCCCAGGTATGCAAATAATGTATATTCTTGTGTTGATTTAAGTATGAAAAAGTGTGGTTTCACTGGTGTTAGGTCAGGCAGACAAAATATGTACAACTGCATTTGTATGGAATATATGCAAACTGCTGTACAATGCAGTATAAGCCTCTCATAAAGACTAAATGTTGGTTGATATGCTCAACTGTGGTGTTGTTCCCTGTTTTGTGTAACAGTTTGTAAAATTTGCTATCTATTTTTGTTTACAATCCATTCATGGTGTTCTGTAAACATGTCAACAGTTGATGGAATTTCTTACTCTATGGTATAGAGCTACCAAATGACTATTATGTATGTCTTTTGAGGGTTTGAAAATGGCTGCAAAAGTAATTTAAAAATTCAAAAAAATTATTCTTTTCATTAAATCATTATTTCTTCTTGTATTGATTTTTATTTTTAGTATGTCTCCGTGGCACAAAGATTCATAAAAAATGTTACCTGGCAATTGAAGAAGCCAAGCATTTCCATGAAGCAAATGAGGACTGCATTGCACAAGGGGGGACACTTGCTACTCCCAGAAATAGTGATGAAAATGATGCCCTTATGAAATATGGCAAGATAAGCATTCCGGAAGCTTCAGAATGGTGGTTAGGTATTACAGACATGGTAAATGAAGGAAAATTTGTTGATGTTAATGGGATTGCCGTCAGCTTTCTCAACTGGGATCGCTCTACAAAGCAGCCAGATGGAGGAAAACGTGAAAACTGTGCAATGGTTTCACAAAAAGCTCAAGGCAAATGGAAAGATGAAGTGTGCCGTGATGCCAAGAAGTATATTTGTGAATTTCTTATTCCATAAATAATACTTAAATAAGTTATTTGTTTGTAATTCTCCTTCCATTCATAAAATTTCTGCAGGCTCTAAATATTTCTTCTAGTTAGTATATTTGCTTATAATGTTTTTTCCTGAACTTTGCTCTTTCTTTCTTTCTATCTTTCTTCCTTAATTTACTTCTTTTGGGCAATTTCATTTGCATGTTTTGTTTTGGCACAATAAGGCATACATTCATTTTGTTTGCTGCACCATGCTTCCTCCAGCAGGATTCAAGTGTACTACTTATAAATGCATTGTTCAACAGTTGGTGTAAGAAGGAGTGGTGTAAGCATGGTGTAAGAAGGAGTAAAAAATTTGCCCTTCATTGTACAATAACTTAGTACAGCATAGCGGAGAGTTAGTCAGCATTATGCTATACCATGCTTTGCATTCTGCCCAGTTGAATAAAAAAGTTGAACAGTGTCATGACTAACTAGAACCCATAATCTTATGGTATATAGCACAGTGACATAGATATATCTGCTTCTGAAGACTGCCCAGCATGAACACATCATATACTGTGTGTTCTCTACTGTATACTATTGTGGTAGGTGCAGTTCTAGATAATTCTGTTACATGTACATCAGCAAGGCAAAGCTATCTGGTTGTCCCACTGCTACCATGCTTATCAGTTTGTTTGAATCTTTTGTGGCATATAAGTATGTCCTACTGAGCTGGCATCAGGGGTGGGAGATTGGCCCAATGGTTAAGGTGTTTACCTTACAGACACAAGGTGCAGGGTTTGATTCTCACATGGGGTAACTGGCTATTCTTAAAATGGCCTGAAAGGGCAGGTAGCCTAGTACTAATCTATGAATCTATAATGTAAGAGCTATTTATATGAACTGTATATGCAGCATATTCAAGAACCTGCCTGATTTGGCACAGTGAGGTGTATTATGGTGCAAAAGAGTGATTCAGTTTAGTGCAAGACGTTTTATTGTACATAGTGGGGGTAAGTAGGATAACCTGGATAACTTTTACTGCCCATTTATTCTGGACATGGGTAATTATATTATCCTGTACATCTCTGGGATGGGGGGGGGTGTGCATAGACAAAAAACATTTTATTTCTTATTTTGGGATGAGTGGGAAGGACTCTAGATAGTGAACATCTACATTTTCACAATATACATCTTTTGTGATAAATAATGTCGGCGTAAGTGCTCAGTATAACTATATTACTACACATTACATGGAGGAGTGGTCTGGGGGTTGATGGGGCATGCAAGTGCTGCCTGCACAATGCTGTGAGGTTACAGCCTTGTGTTTTTCATTCTGATTAGCATAGTTACTTCAAACTTGTAGGAAACTCCTGCAATAGTACTGAGAGCATCGATTAATTAATGCACTGTAATGCAGCTAACTCCATACATTTAAGTCCATGACAGTCTTTGGGTGTAAAGATAAGGCTAAGTTATGCAATGATTTGGTTCGTTATGAATCGCAGCCAATATCACCTTAATTTTTTATTAAACTATTATAGCTCATAAACTCTACTTTCATTACACAAACTGCTTTTGACTATATGCTGCTACTTTAGAATTTATATCATTGCTCAAGCTGTACATTTTTATTTTTATTTTACATACTTTTTTTTAAATTTTCTATGTAAGACATGATTCTGCATTTAAGTTGTTATGCTGTTTGCCCCATGTGTGTGTGATTTAAACACAATGCTCTTCATCTTCTGCTTCACAAATGTTTTTAGACATGAACTTATAGATATGATCAACTTTCTAACAAAATGTTCTTAGTGTGCTGCTTAAATAAACAAAATGTACTAACAATCTCCCTTGCTTCATAAGTTAAAATGTAATGTGAAATCACACATTTGTGTTCTGTTGTTTTAAAGTGATATGATGAATAAAGCTCTGATAATGATAGAATAATGCTAAATAGGTTCATTGGTCAGCTTAATATTTGCCTTATGGCTAACTGTTAAATATTAAATAAGTTTGCATTTTTTACTCTGAACCATGTTTACTGGATTTACATAGACACAGCATATGAAACCCAACAGAAGCTTCACTCCATCCATGTTACAACACTGAGCTGTGTTTAATATTATATGTGGTGCATAAAGTCATTTGTTGTATAATACTTATCCTTCCCATTTGTTTCATCTATCCCTTATGTAACTCATAATAATGTATATGTTAATTCCACCCTCATATTATATTACTCACTCATTGTACTTCTCTTCTGTCACTGTCCCAACATCTGTTCTCTCTACCTCAACCTACCACAACCAGCTTCTCATTTAATCATTTTACCCACCTCCTATTATGCTCATTCATGGCTGTTAATTTTATCTATTGTTCTGTCCTGTCTGCTTTGATGCTACTAATATCACTTGCTTTCCTAGCCCTAGGCATTTCTCTTTTCAGCCACCTTGCTGTTACCAGCCTCTATCTCATTTCATCTCTCACCTATACTTCCTGCCCTGCATCTATTCCAGATAAGCAGAACATTAACATTCCTTTTCTTCTTTATTCGACAACTTGCTCCATATTGCCTTCATTGCCTGCCATTCATTCTCCAGTACCTTGTATCCCCACCATATACAAATCTTACTGACATCTTTTTTCTAATATCCTTGGAGTGCAATGCCACTGATGTAACAGCATTATATGCTGATCTCACACTAGCCCTGATATGTTCAAGCTCTTTACCATTTGTCATGCTTAAGCCCACTTGTCATATTTTACTCATTTTTCATTTTCCTTTACCCACCCTTCCTTGAGCATATTAAAACAACTGCTTTTACCCACCCTTCCTTGAGCGTATTAAAACAACTGCTTCCTCCTGTTTTCCCAAGTCATTACACATATACTCCATCATCCCTTTTTTCATTCCTCTCCAGGCACATCTCTTTCATGTAACACTCTCTTTTTTCACTTCTGTCTTTGCTCTTCCTTCTCTGCATCTGATCTCCTAATTAGTGCCGTATACACCAACCAACCTCCTATGTTTAATCCCAAAGTACCAATCACCTGTTTAGACATCATACACTACTTTCACTCCCCCTACTCTTGTATCTATTCAATATATCACAACCCTTTTTGTTTCCATTCCTCAATACTTTCTTGAATTATTTGTCACTGCCTTTCACTTGCCTAATTCTAATCTCTTGTGGTCCTTTCCTTCCCTTGCATCTTTTATGAATTTCCTCAGTCCCACTTCTGTTGTTTTCTCTATCTCGCTAAAAATATTCATTTCCCTCCTTCAGTCATCATCATCCTACTATATCTTTCAACAATTTTTTTTATTTTCCACAACTCTCGGGTTTTGTTATATGTTCAACACCACTGCATACCTCTAACATTCAGGCAGACATCTCTCTGATGCATTCTGGGCCCTCATTCATACATTCTATGTCCTATTTCTCTTTCCTCTCCATTTACACAAGTCACGGGCCATCCACTACTAATACAGCTGTTTATCTGAGACACACGTCTTAGCATAGAAAGTATGACCTCTATTACTTTCACTACCTCTGTTATCCTAATTACTGCTATCACCTTTCCTCTCCAATTATCCAGCAAGCCCTTTACCATATCCTGTAACTCTTCCCAATTACTCCTACTAGTCTCTCTCATACTGTTGGAGAAAAATCCAAATTCTATTTCTTTTGATTATGGTAGCCCTACTGGCTTTTTTATCCCCTACAAATGCTGTTACCATTGATTTCTTGAGCATATATACCAAACTCATCAAAACTGTCTTTCATCCAAGCTAACGTCTCTTGCACATCCTTAAACAGTCATGGCAAGTGTTATGGATATGTAACTAGGTGGTTGCTTAGCACACCTTTCAGTTAGGGTCACCTTTCTGCAATTTATTTGTTTAATTTATTTATTGATATATTTATGAAACTGCGGTGGTGGTGCTGTGGTAGCATTGTCACCTCACAGTAAGACGTTGTCCTGTTCGATTCTCAGCTAGAGTGTCTTCTGTGTGGAGACATGCATGAATGGGCGTACCTTCATTGGAGGTTGTGCATCAGGGCCGGCAACTCGGCATATAAAAATCTACTGCCAATCATTAGCAGACCGGAGTTCCGCTGTGGCGACCCCTAACTGGGAAAAGCCGAAAGACACAACATTTATTGATGTATTTATCATTTCAATTGATTGATTGTTAAAGTAAAGAAACTTGGCAGAAGCATTTATTTTCTTTAACAGAATAACTAAATAAAAGGCACACAGCACCTCTGTTCAAAGCTACAGTGTCCTATGGAGGTGGTACTGTAGACTTGACCGATAAGGTTACATAGATTTATGCTACCTCTATAAATAACATTAAATACATTCAAAATAAATAAGGTAAATCTCATTTACCAGGCAGAGAATTCTTATGTACATCACATATACATATGAAATATGAAGAACGAATAACAACAATTTATGAACACATTCAGCTTGTATAAAGACAAAGCATTATAATATAATGGTGAATTCTCATACATCTGTAAGTTTTATATAAAGGCTGGAATTCCAAAAGGGTTACTGCAGGCAGTAAGCCTTCCCACAAACATCTTTGACTTCCTAATAGCCATCTCCACCTTAATGCACTGATTATTGTCTAGCGAGGAGTATCAGTACAGAGAATGGTCTTGTCAGCTGTGGCAGATAGTAATGAGGCAATCTAGAGGAGTAGCTAATTCTAATTAGCCCAGTGCTCTCCCCCAGAAATGCCTAAGGCTATTGACATACACTGCTGAGTGATTCAGAGACTTGCTCAGCAGTGTAAATTACCATGGAGAGGGGGAAAGTTCAACACACTCATACATGGCAGATATCAACTGACTTCAATGGAAGAAGTCACTGTGCAGATAAATGCAGTGAAGTTCATATGATGAGACGTAGGGGTGGGGGGGTGTGAGTGTGTGTGTATATGTGCAGAAGTGCATGTGTATGTCTGTGGGGGCATAAGTGGAGTTGGGTGAATGTGTGTGTGTGCATGTCTGTGTGTGTGTACGTGAGTGTGGGTCTGCTTGCATATTGGGTGGTTGTATCATGAATCTCAACGTGTGTGTGTGTGTGTGTGTGTGTGTGTGTGTGTGTGTGTGTGTGTGTGTGTGTGTGTGTGTGTGTGTGTGTGTGTGTGCATATGTGTGTTTGTGTATGAATTTCCGAATGTATGTGGGCAGGCTGTGCAAGCAAGATGCATGGACCAAAAATCTCCAAAGTATTGCACTAGGTTTGACAGCACTAGTGCTAGAAAATGTGCTTTAGAGGCATGCAGATGAGCCAGTAATGAGGTCTTCACTGCAGCTAAAGCTCTCTCTGAATTCCATTTTTCACAGCTGTATAAATTTCACATGAGCACAAGTGATTTTTTTCTGAATCCTAAATAATAACTCTTAAGATCATATGCATAACTGTCTAGTCACAATGACTTGCAGCCACATAACTTAAACTATATGGAAAAAGGAACAGTTCTACAGAAGTATATAAAGTACAAATAGATATAAACAAAAGGAGTCAGGCCAACTAAAGTATATAATATATGCAAAATATTTATTGACAGCAGGAATGCATCTGGCATAATGAAAGAGTAGCGGAGACATTTCTGTTCTCATGTTATATTAGGAATCTATAAATCCAAAAAAGAAAATCGAAAAAGAAGTTGAGAAGCTGGATACACCACACAGTTTTTTGAACAAAATAATGAACGCTTTATTCCCAGTCGTCCCCTATGGACTTCATCAGATACACAACCCCTAGTAGACATTCATTAATATACATAGGTTCATTTCATTCAACCAATCATTTAATGCCTATTAATTCAAATCAACAAATGAACTTGCTTTACCACTTGATTATTATTCTTATTCATTTAAAAACACTGTATATATTATTGTTAAAACAATATTATGCAATTTTAATACTTAAATACTTTTTAAAAAAACTTTTACTAGTAAATCAAAGCACAACTTTGATTTAATTTGTTTAAAACATGCCTTTAAAAATATAATATATTTTTATTTTAAAAAAACTTTCATGAAACCCAGTTTATATGGACTTTAAATGTAGAATAGTGCCATCTGCTGGTCTTTATAATTACTACATCCACCTTTTTATATTCTAGCAGCTCTTAATTTTAATAATGGTAAGATGGATATATATTCATTTAGACCAGGAAATTTATTGGCTTCTAGGGCCACTTGCCACCATAATTCTTTGTAACTAATACTCTCCTCCCAAGGACCTCCCCTAATATCTTTTTTAACTTGGTCCAATACAAAGAATTTAAAATCATTTTCTTTGCATGTGAGCGCATGTCTATAAAGTGCATTGGTTTCTTTGCATTTACCCATTTCATACATATGCTCATAGATCCTCTTTTTCAGGGATCTCTCAGTTTTCCCTACGTAGTAGGATGAGCATTTCATGCATATTGCTAAGTAAACCAGCCCTATTGAATCACAATTAAAGTAGCCCTTACTTTGTAGCCATAGTTTCTTACTTTCTAAATATATTTTCTCTTGATTAATAACAAACCCACATTGCCTACACTTTCCACATTTATAGGTACCTACTCTTGATGTGTTACCTCTGTCACCCAATCTTCTTTCTACCTTTCCAATTTCCAAAATATTTTTTACGTTAACTGAATTCTTAAATACCACCTTTAATTTTTGCTCTGGGAGCCCTTCTAGGTCAGTTAAACTTTTAAATTTCTCCCATTCTTTTTGAAATAACCATTTCACTGACTTATTAAGGGCATTATACTCAAGAACCAATGCTTGCTGATAACTTTCATTCTCAAAAACTTCATTGGTCTCTGAATTTTGTACATTTTCCTTCTCCCCTATGATGGGTTTGAACCTTCCCTTTCTCCCTATTTCAACTTCATCCCTCAAGTTTTTAGTAAACTGCTCTGGGTAACCTCTTTCGTGGAACATCTGTTCTAATTTATCACATTCTTTTGTAAAATCAGTTTCAGAGCTTGTCATCCTTGAACCTCTGACGAACTGCCCCTTTACTAAATTTCTCTTACAGTAAATGGGGTGTCCGCTATCAAAATGAAGGAATGAGTTAACATATGTTTCTTTTCTAAATACCCTAGTGTCAAAGAAATCCATATTTTTATAAATCTCAATATCCAAATATGCTATACTCTTAATGGACATATTATATGTGAACTTCAAAAAGTCCGTTGTACCACTAATATATTTTATAAATTCTTTCAACTTGTCCTCACCTCCCATCCAAAAAATTATTATGTCATCTAAAAACCTCTTATATAACTTACAATACTCCATGTAGCCTGATTCAAAAATATATTTTTCCTCCCAATTGGCAAGTACTAAATTGGCAAAAGTAGGGGCACAAGCTGCCCCCATTGCCAAATTTGTTGAAAATTTATGAAAAAGAAAATTATTTTTCAAAATTAAATCCATAAAATGCTATCTTATCTTCAAATTTTAATTTTTGTCATTAAATATTTCTTCTTCAAACATTCTAATTCCTTTTTCATATGGAATGGATCCAAACAGGTCTACTACATCTATTGTTACAAAAATAATTTCTTTGTCAAAAATTTCTGGAGTTAATTCTCTTAGTAGATCCCATGAGTCTCTCAGTATTGCTTTCTTATTTTTCCATATGTGTTTTGTTTTAACATCAACAAATTTTGCCATGGGTGTAGTTTTTGAACTTCCTGCTGCTACAATAGGTCTAAATGGGGGATTTTTACTATCCTTATGTATCTTCGGTATACCGAAGATGGCAGGTATCTTTGGCTTACTGACCGTAAGGTATGCCACCATTTTCCCTTCTATGACTTTTTCAAGGGTCAAATCTTCCAGGATCATGTCTATCCGTCTATAGGCAATATTTATCTCATTCTTGGAGACAATCTTATATTTAGTTGTATCCATCAAAATGTCATTCATCTTCCCTTCATATTCTATGACATCCATGATCACGACCCCCCCCACCCTTGTCGGGTTTCATAACTCTGATACCTGCACTTTCCTTTAATTCTTCCAAAATCTTCTTTTCCCCCATTTCTAAGTTATTCTTATACTTAACCTTTTTATCCATTTTATTAATCACATTTTCCATATAACTTTCAAAGTTTTTTAGTTGAGCATGGATAGGTGGGTTGAATATAGATTTGTTCTTTAATATTCTTTGTTCTTCTGTCTTATTTATATTATTCCTATCAATCCCTTCCTTTTTGAATAGAAGTTCTAGATTCATTTTCCTCATAAACAATTTTATGTCTAACAAAGTTTGTACCCTATTCCCCTTGACTAATGGAATAAATTTAAATCCTTTTTCCAATAAAGAAAAATGTTCACCCCTCAACTGTATATTACTGAAATTGTATATGGTGAACCCGCCCTTTGTATATTTGTTACCTTTTTTCTTTATTCCTTCTGTTGTTTTCCGTTTTTCACTAGTCAAAGGGTCTATTACATGTATCTCCCCTTTCCTCTTGTCCCCCCATTCCTGTAAAAATTTCTTTGATTACCATTCCTAAAATGTTCTTCCCCCTCATATCTACCTAGTGGTGGAAATTCAGTGTCATAATCATCATAGAAAGTTTCAGTTTGGGGCTCCCCTTTTCTATAATCAACATAATATCCCCCTTCCTTCTTGTGGGTATTTTTGTGTAGGGATGCACCATTAAACACAGGTTTAGGGTAACTTATGTCCTTTTCATATTCTAATACATCCCTTTTTAACTTGTCCATCTTTCTGTTAACTAATACATTACATCTTCCATCTATTTCCTTTTTAAGTTCCATATATTTTTGTCTCTCTTCTTTGATACTATAAACCAGATCTTCCTTAACTAAACCATCAAGTTCAATAATTTGTTCATGAATCATTGTTAAATTTCTGTTGTTTTCATCAATAATGCATTTCACAATCTCTAAACCACAATTATTAAAAACATTTACAAGTTCATTGTGGAAAATAGACCCAATTTGTACATTGTTTGGGTATTTCCACGTACGCAGTCCCTTAGGGACTATTTTCCGTCTCAAACATTCTTTAAGATAACCATTTTCTACTATAATGGATTTATATTTATACATCAACTTAGAAGCATTGTCCACCTTTTTACTGAAAGAATCAGCGTTGACTGCTAGTCGGTGTTGCCCCTCACCATTTTCAAGATTAAAGTTGACATTAAAGTTAAAATTACGTTGTTCTTTCAGCCATTGATTCATTTCAACGGTATTCATATTAGAAACAGTACCTTGTGAACATTCCAATATTTCCGTCACATCACTAAAGTTGACCATCGTTTCCTCTGTCTCCGACTCCTGAAAAGCATTCGGAGTAACTGCCGGATCGAATACTGAACCGTTCGGTTCATCTCCTTCCCTTAGTATTCTCCCACTTCCAAAACAAGGTCTCTTCCTCTTCTGTCGTTGCTGCCGTGCTCCCAGGTCTTGAGCCGAGTCTTCTCCTTCCGGTTCATAGGTTTGTCAACCAAGGCAGTGAGCTGCCCTATAAGTTTCCTAGCCTGACTGCTGTCGTCGGTATTAGGAATCTGTCATAAAATAGTTGTTTTCTTTACCAAACTCTGCAACAGCCTGGAATGATGTTTTGCTTTCTGGTCATTACTAAACAAATGCAATTTTACTCTAGCAAATAAGCATCCTCCTCTAACTTTACCAAAGAAGTCAATACCAGAAGAATAATTATTTTTTATTATTCTGGAAGAGATACAAAAGAACACCCATGGGACCACTACAACTGACACTGAAAACAATGGTAAAAGGGCATTACATGCCACATATATATTCCTACAAACCTAGCTCTTTCTTAAACAGTTGTCATTTTAATAGCCCTCAATATATTACTAATAGAACTTTCTGTTTGTTTTACACCAGTTCGCTGGAAGAAACAAATAGCTGGCTACTTATCTAAACTGCCCCTGAACTGAATTTAACAACTTCATTACTCTCCATTCCTCCTTCCTTTATCCTTTCTCCACTTACCCTATACCCTACACCTACATCATGTGTATCTTGTCCCTTCTGGTACCATACCTACATCATGTGTATCCTGTTCCTTTTGGTACTGTACCTACATCATGTGTATCCTGTCACTTCTCGTACATAATGTGTATCATGTCTGTTTTGGTACCGCAACTACATCATGTGTATCCAGTCACTTCTCGTACATCATGTGTATTCTGTCCCTTTTGGTACCATACCTACATCATGTGTATCCTGTACCTTCTGGTACCATACCTACATCATGTGTATCCTGTCCCTTCGGGTACCACACCTACATCATGTGTATCCTCTCCCTTCTGGCACCATACCTACATCATGTGTATCCTGTCCCTTCTGGCACTGTACCTACATCATGTGTATCCTGTCCCTTCTGGTACCACACCTACATCATGTGTATCCTCTCCCTTCTGGTACCATAACTACAGCATGCATATCCTGTCCCTTCTGGTACAATACCTACATTATGTGCATCCTCTCCCTTCTGGTACTGTACCTACATCATGTGTATACTCTCCCTTCTGGTACTGTACCTACATCATGTGTATCCTGTCCCTTCTGGTACCACACCTACATCATGTGTATCCTGTCCCTTCTGTTACCATAACTACAGTATGCATATCCTGTCCCTTCTGGTACCATACCTACATCATGAGTATCCTCTCCCTTCTGGTACCATACCTACATCATGTGTATCCTGTCCTTTCTGGTACTGTACCTACGTCATGTGTATCCTGTCCCTTCTGGTACCACACCTACATCATGTGTATCCTCTCCCTTCTGCTACCATAACTACATCATGCATATCCTGTCCCTTCTGGTACCATACCTACATCATGTGTATCCTATCCCTTCTGGTACCATACCTACATCATGTGTATCCTGTCCCTTATGGTACCATACCTACATCATGTGTATCCTCTCCCTTCTGGTACCATAACTACAGCATGCATATCCTGTCCCTTCTGGTACCATACCTACATCATGTGTATCCTCTCCCTTCTAGTGCTGTACCTACATCATGTGTATTCTGTCCCTTCTGGTACCACATCTTCATCATATGTATCTTGTCCCTTCTGATACTATATCTACATCATGTGTATCCTTCCCCTTCTCATACCATACCTACGTCATTTGTATCCTGTCCCTTCTGGTACCATAACTACAGCATGTGTATCCTGTCCCTTCTGGTACTATACCTACAACATGTGTATCCTGTCCCTTCTGGTACTGTACCTACAACATGTGTATCCTGTCCCTTCTGGTACTATACCTACAACATGTGTATCCTGTCCCTTCTGGTACTGTACCTACAACATGTGTATCCTGTCCCTTCTGGTACTATACCTACAACATGTGTATCCTGTCCCTTCTGGTACTGTACCTACAACATGTGTATCCTGTGCCTTCTGGTACTATACCTACAACATGTGTATCCTGTCCCTTCTGGTACTATACCTACATCATGTGTATTCTCTCCCTTCTGGTACTGTACCTACAACATGTGTATCCTGTCCCTTCTGGTACTATACCTACAACATGTGTATCCTGTCCCTTCTGGTACTGTACCTACATCATGTGTATCCTGTCCCTTCTGGTACCATAACTACAGCATGCGTATCCTTTCCCTTCTGGTACTATACCTACAACATGTGTATCCTGTCCCTTCTGGTACTATACCTACAACATGTGTATCCTGTCCCTTCTGGTACTGTACCTACAACATGTGTATCCTGTCCCTTCTGGTACTATACCTACAACATGTGTATCCTGTCCCTTCTGGTACTATACCTACAAGATGTGTATCCTGTCCCTTCTGGTACTGTACCTACATCATGTGTATCCTGTCCCTTCTGGTACCCAGTAATAACAGTTCCAGCATCCTTAATTTCTGATCTGGGTTTCTCCGGCACACTGATGCTCCTCTCCCTGTATAGGTTCGTAGGTTCATAGGATGATACTAGGCTATTGGCTCGGAGGCCCTTATAAGCCTAGCCAGGAATTTAGTCCATGTTCCCTCAAAGTCAGCACCTGTTTCCCCTGTCCAGCAGGGACTCAGGTGGGATCAAAGGGATGTATTTTCTGTATCTCATCCAGTCATCTAGGTTACCCTTAAAGAGGGCTAGAGAAGTACTCTGCTTGACATGGAGAGGGAATCTATTCCACAGATGGGGTTAGTCTTAGTACCCAAATCTATCCTGCCAACAAGTTCTATTAATGTCACAGACCAGGTTAAGGCCTTGCGTGTGGGTTGTGTGAGTGGAGTTTGACTTACGGATATGCAGCAACTCCATCAAGGCTGGGTCTGAGATGGCCTTGTAGGCCACACACAGGTCACCTCTGAGCAGTATGTATGAGACTGAGTAGAGGGACAGGGCTTTTAGCCTGTCTGTATAGGATAGGTGTTTGAGATGCTGGATTTTCCTGGTTGAGTACCTCTGTGGTCTCTCCAGCTGCTGCATGTGCTTGGCAAGGTACATGCTGAAGGGGGCATTGTACTTGATAATGGGTCTGATAAGGGAAGAGTACAAGGATGTTATGACCTCCTTGTTCCTGGATGAAATAACCTTATTTATGAGGTGGGTCATGTAGAAAGCCTTCTGTACAATGGAGGCAATGTGGTGGTGAAAAGTCAGGCTGCTATCAACCTGGGTGTCCAAGTCCCTCATGACTGATTTCATGCTTAGTAGATTGTTATTAATGTGATAATTACTGGGGATGCCATTTTCCCCAAAGGTGATAATAATGCATTGTTTGGCATTCAATTTGAGGCCATGCTTCTGGCACCAGTCCTTAGTTCAGGTAAGGCCCTCTTCGAGGATGTTCACATCACTAGGGGAATTTAAGACAGCACCCAGCTTGCATTCATTTGCAAACTTGGTCAGCCACAGACCACTGCTTTTGGCTTGCAGCTCAGAAAAGTATATTCCAAATAGTAGAGGTCCCAAGACTGATCCTTGAGGTACACCACTCATTATGGGTCTACTAGTAGAGGTGGCTTCACCTATTTTGACTGAGTGGGTTCTATCAGTGAGCCAGTTAGCTACCCATCTGGTAACATATGGGTTGATGCCTAGCTAGGAGAGTTTATCTATTATGACCGAGTGAGGAATAGTATTGATGGCTTTGGCTAGGTCAAGGTAGTTGGTGTGCACCGTCTTCCCCTCGTCCATGGCTTTGGTGATTATTTCGAAGAAGTCAACCAAGTTTAACAGGCATGATCTCCCTTTGACAAAACCAAACTCTGTGGATCAAGTGCTTGGAGGTTACCAATGTGCTTGTTTATAAGGTCCATGGTAATGCATTCCATGGCCTTGCAGATCAGGCTAGTTAGGTTGATGGGCCTATAACTGCCTGGGTCAGTGGATGGTCCACCTTTGTGTAGAGGGATAAGCAGTGGCTGTCCTCCATTCACCTGGGATGAAGCTGGTGCTCAGGCTTTGATTGAATAGGGTGCCTAATCGAGCTGAGAGCTCATGCCTCAGTTCATGTAGGATACAGCCAGGGATGTTATTGGGTCCCATGGAAACTGTATTTTTGCCTTTGAAAGGGCATTAAAGGCCTGCTCCCTGGTAATGAGGGGAGGGGGGCAGGTGCTGGGGATCTCCTGGTTTACTGATGGGGGCAGGGGGTGGACTTTTCACTGAATCTGTCTGCCAGCAGGTTGATTATATTTAAAGCATTTGTATATGTGGTGTTTATTGATCACCAGTTCAGAGCAGATTTGGGTGTTACCTTTCAGACTGCGGACATATGTGAAGAAGGTCTTGTGATTGTCCTCAGTGGATGTGGCAAATTTGGACTTGAAGGTAGCCTTCGAGGATTTCACCAGTGACCTTATTTGTTGTTCAGACAAAGGAAAGATTGCTTCCAATTTGGCATCTCCTCCTTCTTGGTCTTGGACAGCAATTTTTTCCTTTTCTTATATAGTTTGTTTATTGCTGCTGTCCACCAGCCAGGTTTACTATTCCTTGAGGAAGATGATTTGGTCCTGACTCGTATTGCTGAATCCATACAGCTATGTAGGTGCTCATATACTTTTTTGGTATAGGCCTGGACATTAGTGCTAGTTCCAGCTGAAGGGATGGCAGCTGTGAAGCTGCTTATACCTGCTCTGAGGAGATTGTAGTCAGCTTTGGAAAAGCTTTTTTGTTTGACCCTGACAAGGGGAGGTCAGGGGAGATGGTGACTTCAAAAGTGATCGCTTTATGGTCAGATCTTGCCAAGGAGGATGACACTGCAAGGGTGCTACAGTGGCTACTCATGTTGGTTAGGGCCAGGTCCAGGATATTTTCACCTGTCATAGAGGTGTTGACCAGCTGATCCAATTTATTGGAACTGACAACGTTGAGTAATCTCTGGGCATTCATGTTTGGGCTAGTATAGGTCTTCTACTCTATGGTTGCATAGTTAAAGTCACCCGGGATCAGAGTAGAAGGTTGAATCTTGATGGATTCAAGTAAGTCCAGATAGGTGGAGTGAGCATCCTGAGTCATGGTTGGGGTCTGTAACTAGCTATAATGTGAATAGGTGTTTTGTCAATTGCACTTGAAGTGTCTCCTGTGTCATATCATCTGACCAGCATGGAGGTGTGTACATCTTTGAAAAATATTGAAACTCCACCTCCTTTGGCTTTGTAGCCCTCAATTTGGAGTCTGAAAGTATGGTAGGATTAGTAACCTGGTAAGGCTGGGGTGCTCTCCACAGCTTTGAACCAAGTTTCAGTGATTACACAAATGTCAGTATCTTCCAGTGCAAGGAATGCTTGCAATGAGTGCAGTTTCATGCTAAGACTCCTAGCGTTTAGCAGCATGACCTTTACATTTCATTTAGAAGAATTTTTCATGTTAGTAATTTTGTGCTCATGACTTTGGCTAAAAAAGGCACTATGGGGGGAGCAAGAACCTTTGCAAGAAGCCTGAAGCCCAGGTGAGACAGATGAAGGCCATCTCTGGCAAAGCATCATGGTCTGTCAATCATGTTCTTGCAGGCTGTGAGATACTGGATCCCCTTGGAATGACACTAGAACCTAAGCCAATTGTTAAAGCCAATCATTTTCCGTTTGTATTGATGCATCATTTTGGGTGATGGTAGGATGCTGCTTAAGGCTAGGGACATACCCGCTTGGGACACATATTCAGCAAACTCAATCATGTCTCTCTTCATATAGTCCAGAGAGGTACATCTCAAGTCATTCACACCGACATGGACTATGACAGAGTCATAACAGTACCTGTTGTTAAGAGACTGGAGTACCTGTGTGATATGGTGTATTCTAGCACCTGACAAGCAACTTACAGTGACTTTCTCCTTGTCTAGCCTGGTAAGGGGCACATCTGTGTGTCTCACAATAGAGTCTCCTGTGACTAGTATTTTGGGTTTGTGGCTGGGCCTTAGAGACTGTGAGATACAGACATGTGTACTGTGTGTGATGCTTGGTGCTGTGGGTTTTGATGTGTGTGTGTGTGTGTGTGTGTGTGTGTGTGTGTGTGTGTGTGTGTGTGTGTGTGTGTGTGTGTGTGTGTGTGTGCGCTTTTGCTTTGTAGGTCTCTTTTGTTTAGGTATGTTTTTGTTGAGAACCCCTGCATATGTAGGAGTATGTTGTACAGACATGGGTGGTATTAGACGTGTGGTGTTCATAATGTTTGTGCAGACAACCTTCTCAGTGCCAGATGTACTGGCTTGTGACTGAGACAGCAAAGATCTTAGGTTCTTAATGTATCTGCATCTCTCACACATATTGTGTTCCTAGATGGTAGCAGTAGAGGGTTGTCTGTGTACATAAGGCAGTTGCTACACTGTCTCAGGATGCACATATCAAACAGACTAGCAGGAGGAAACCATAGGAAATTGTCCGTTTATGGTTGTAAGAATCTGTGGAAGAGAGGTCAGGGATAGTAGAGTGGGTACTATCTGAGGAGAGTAATTATAGGTGTGAGTAGGGCTGGATAAAATCAATGCAGTAGCTGCAAGAGAGGGACTCACTTACAAAAAACTGATTGTAATAAATAAGCTGCAACCAAAACAGGGTCTGATAAAGAGGAAACTTTTTTTCCTGCTACCATGTTGCTCCTCCCTGAGCCTAATGGACCAGTCTGGGCAAGATAAACAGCCACTGATCATCAACAGGATGCATTAAAAACATACTGCATCATTCTTCAGATGACCTAAATGGAGCGAGAAATGCATTAAATATATTTCACCATTTAAAGTTAAATTCCATTCATTGATTTTACAGGGCCCAATTAATTGATGATATTGTGAAGACTGCTGTAATAAACTAATAATATGCTACTGTTCTCCCAAAGAAAAATGCATAAGAAGTGAACTAAGCCACAGTGTAACAAATGTTTAAACCAAAAAAGTAAAAGAAGCAAGACTGGACTTGGGTTCGCAATGAAATGTCGCACGTGAAACAAAATGTATTTGTATATAAGTGCATTTGTTACTTTAAGAGGCAGTGTGCTTTGCTTCTTCATTGTAAAAGGGTATGCTCTGTGGCAAATTCTAATGCTGCTAACAGATGAGAGCTGGGTCAAAGGTGATTTTGTTATTTGGACTTTGGCTTGCTGAGTTTCACCCTTCCCCCTTGGACAGGTAACTGAGGAAACAAGAAGCCATATTCAGACTAAATCCACAAAATATCTTGTTTGGAAACATATAAACAATGTGACTATGAATGTAAGTTATTAAGTTACAGGGGTCACTGCAATTCAGGTACTGAATCTGACAACTGTAGACAGAGCTTAACTGTTAATTCTCTATGTGTAATGTCTTTCAAATTCTACTGTGGACTTAAAATTCAGGAACACAAGGACATATTATACATTTAGCTATGAGCAGAAAGTTTCTAGTTAAAATGTTACCAGATATTTTTTTCTCTGCTTGAGTGCTTG
Source organism: Protopterus annectens (assembly GCF_019279795.1). Taxonomy (NCBI): domain Eukaryota; kingdom Metazoa; phylum Chordata; order Ceratodontiformes; family Protopteridae; genus Protopterus; species Protopterus annectens. Next base: position 174,227,275 of record NC_056742.1, on the reverse strand, counting down.
ATTTTTCAATCCCTTGTGCAAGTTTTGTACATTTTGTATATTTATTTGAACAAACAATCTAACTTACTTATTTCAGGTAAACAATTACATTACCTGACTTTGAATGCTTACAGATGATACTGTTCATATCAGCTTAAGGGTTTATGCATTTTACTGGTAAAAAACAAAACAAAAAAAAAAAACGGTCAGCATCCACCCTTCAAAGTGTTACTACTTAAGCTACTGCTACCATTCAAATATTATTTGTAGTCTGACATATTTGAACAATAACTTATGTTCTTGGTTTGCCAATCTAATATGGCTGTTGGTAGCATAACTTACAACTTTGGAAGGAGTTAGTGGTGCTGGAGTGTTACCATTTACTTCCCAATCAGGAAAATATTGTGTAAATGTATGCACAAAATAATTTTAGTTGAGCTTTAATTACTGTTAATAAGACTGTACTGGGAGGCACTGGGCTCAATCTGAGGTGGGTGGAATCCTTGGTACCAGTCATTATATCTGATCTACAAATGTATATTATAAAGCTTATTTGTTTTTTCAGGTGTTTGCCATTATACAAGGCAGCAAAACATAGCTGATCATCATATCAGCTATGTCATACAAATAAAAAAACACTGCAAATTATTGTTGCTTAATAGCAATTTTAATAATAATTTTAATGACAATCGTAAAATAGAAACTGCTACCACACTGTTATTACATAGCTTACTACATGGATGTGCAAATTATACTAATTACCAAACTCAAATAATGCTATAACAAGTTATACAACTTCGCCACTAGCCTCCACACCAGAGCTCACCACCGCATAGACCTTAAGACACTCAGCTGGTTAGAACTTCCAAATCATATCTCCTGTATACAACTAAAGACAGCTCACAAAATATTATATAATTCAACTAAAATTTCAGCCATCTCTCAGCTCATGACATAGCATTATCCCAAAAAGAAAATTAGGTCCATATACCTATATCAAGCCAAAACCCAAGAGTTTCAAACCTTAACATCTATAAAACAATCAATTTCAACATATTCAAAAATGTTCTGAAATTATATCTAAACAGTTTATGGCTGTATTGTGATAAACCAAGATGCTGTCAGCCCAGTTAGCTGGAATTTTGTAAATAATTATATGTCACTTGAAAATATTAATATGATTTATATAGAAATGTGACACTGCCAGCCCAGCTAGACAGAATTTCATAAATAATTCTACGTCATTTGTGAATAGTAATATGATTTGTATGCTTGCCTTAAAAATGTAAAAAAACTATATGTTCTGTTCTGAGCTTCAAGATTGTAACCACAGTGCACCCTGCTGGAACACAGCAGAAATGTTAAATTTTACGTCAATGCAAATGTATGGTTTCATAGTAGAAATTGGGACATACAGAGTTAACTTGCAAAACTCTAAGAAAATAAGCAGATACGTAAATAGTTTTATGATGTATTACAAGTTAGTTTATCCCAGCTAAGAGACAGGATGTCTAGGCTAGGGGCTTCTTTCTATTGTCTGGAAACAGAGATGATTACAGGTTTCCAAGGTAATTGTTTTACAAATTTCAGTTTCAGGCAAGCTTCTAAGAGAGAATTGTCAGCTTCTGAGAGATAAGTATTTTTAACAGAAACATGTTCAAAATTTAAGTTCCTGCTAGTTTGGAAAATTTAGGCAGAGGTGATAAGAATGAGATGATTCAGCAGTAATGTGTATTATTAACTTAAGAGCTATCTCAGAGAGAGAGTGGGTGCATTTTGTATCTTGCCTTGGATCTGTAAACATCCTCTCACCAGCACTTGTCTTGCTCTGTAAGTAAGTTATTTAGGTACAGTGATTTCTCTTAGAGATAGATAGAAATGCAGTAAGATTAGTCTAGCTGTCTTCTATATTCATGTGAGACTGTCCTACAATGTTGTTTTAAAGTATTTCCTGTGATTCTGAACTCTATTGTCACTGTGCTGAGTTAATGACTATTGTCTTGTGCTTTTATTATTTATTATTAAATATATTTAAACCTTTTAATTGTGGCTGGTTTGCTTGCAGATATTTAAGCTATTAGAGTACTTGCATGTATTTGGTACTGCACAGGCCACTCTGGAATAGCCTTAGTTTAGTCACACTTCCATTTGGATAATAGTAACATTACACAGTAAAACTGGACACCCTTTGGTAAGGGCCTTTATAGTAGCTGATAAGTAGTGGTTGGTGGCAGTGATAACTACTGTATAGTCTGGGCAGAAGGGGGCATAGCTAGTGAGTCTGTGCCAGCCTTCCCTAGGAGTGTGTGTATGTTTGTATATAATTCAAATCGCAAAGTGTGTGTGTGTGTGTGTGTGTGTGTGTGTGTGTGTGTGTGTGTGTGTGTGTGTGTGTGTGTGTGTGTGTGTGTGTGTGTGTGTGTGTGTGTGTGTGTGTGTGTGTGCGTGTGTGTGTCAGCTATTTGGCCAGGGAAGAGAAGCACTGGTTGGGCATCAAGGGTGCTGGAGGTTTTGGCTTGATCACTCGGCTGAGATCTTAAACCTATAGCTGTGCCAATGGGGAGTCTTATTGGGGATCTGGAGAGAGAGGGAGGGAGAAACCAGCCCCAGACTGACTGTGATCTCTGTGTGCTCCAAGGGAAACTGTACTTCACTGTGTGTGTACCTGTCATCCTTCCAATGTGCCCGTCCCTCACTGGTGTTAGTGGTGAGGATTGAGGCTCCTTGATTACTGGGCCAGTGCACGGGGATCACATATTAACTGGTGGCAGTGTTGGGATAGTCACATCACATATTAATTGGCTTGTAGTGGTGTGGATAGTGAATTCCTTTAGCTTGTGTACAGTAATCACTGAAGGTGTTTTTGTACTCTAAATAAGCCACACAGTGAACATTCAGAGTTCATATCACAATTGTTTTATTTCTTTTATTAGCTTAGTCAGTGAGAGCAGGCAAGCATGTCAGCAGTGGAGCATGGTAAGTTGGCAATGAGCCAGTTGGGTGAGATGTGTCAGACTAAAGGACTGGTGCATGGAAACCTGACTAAAGCAGACATGATTGCAGCTTTAGTCACAGCTGCATCCAAGAATAGCAACTAGGAGGATGATCAGACTGGCCGTGGAGATGTACAACACTCAGAGAATGGACAGCTCAACCTTTCTACAGAGAACTTAAAAATCTGTCTGGAGCTAAAGAGACTTGAGTTGGAGGCCAAGCATTTGGAAATAGAAGTAACATAAAGAGTGCGGCATCTAGAGACTGAAGGAAATGACAAACTGTGACATCTGCAGGCTGAGGAGAATGAGAAGCTGCTATGTCTGGAAAGCTGAGGAGAAGCAAAGACAGAGGCAACATGAAAAGGAGATGCTGACTCTTTGTCAGAGTCATGGAGGTAATGGGGAAGGGAGTAACTGAACCCCAGAAGCAACAAAGTCAGTAAATTTCTTCCACAGTTTACAGAGGGGGATAATTTTGATAATTTCATTCATATATTTGAGAGGGTATGTAAACAGTATAAAGTTGACCAAGGGCTGTGGGTATGGTTCCTGACCTCCTTATTCACTGGTAAAGCTATAAATGTTCTATTCAAACTGTCTGATAATGACTTTTTAAATTATAATGTTGTAAAAAATTGTTTTCTAGAATTTTTTAAGCTAACACCTGAAGATTATAGGAAAAAGTTTTGTTTGCATAGAAGCAAGGCATTTGAAAGTGTGTGTGAATATGTTGCTGAACTAAGCACTTATTTTCATAGCTGGGTGAGTGGATGTCAGGTCACCACTTTTGATGGGCTGGCAGTCCTTTTGGTGAGGGAACAAGCCCTTAGCACTTTGCCTGAGGTCATGAGAATCTGGTTAGCTGATAGACAATGCCTTCCTGTAGATGAGTTAGGGAAGAAGGGAGACCTATACCTATCAAGCAGGGCATCACTGCACAGGAAAGGGACACCCAGTGCTGCTCATGGGTCTATGAACCCATGGTGAGCAGCCCAGGCTGCCCCAACAGAATCTGCCAGTAGCAGGGGAAGCCACTAGTCCAGGTACACATCCAGGACCTAGGGTTAAATGTTTTGAATACAACCAGTGGGCCATGTAGCATATAAATGTTGCAAAATGAAGAAAAACAAATACCTGCTCAGCTATGAAGCAGTGATACCACTTTATTCATAATAAAAACAAATAAAAGTAGATAAAAAACGTGAACTAAGCGCTTTCACCCCTTATAGGTCTTCTTCGGAGTCAACGTATTAAACAAACATTCATCTTTTATTTCCCATGCAGCATGACATCATATCCTGAGGAAACACCCCCTAAAAAACATTTTTAAAAATCTCATATAACTGCAGTATATACATACAATTTACTATCCAACTGGTGATTAATGAAAAATGAATCCATCACAGACTCGCTTTTACCATAGTGTAATAAAAACACCAGTAAAATATATGCATACAGAATGAACATCTTGAAAAGTTGTAACATCCAATTTGTATCACTAGGTGGCATACTTGTTAGTTATATCACTGTTGCCCTTCTCTTTAGAATGGGCTTAACTGATATGTAGTCATTGGAAGTATCCAAATGTGACAGTAAATGGGTCACAGATGCACAAGGAACGAATGGAGCTATTTGACAACACTGGGTTGGAACCTATGAGAATCATCTCTCGGGAGAATGTCAGTAAATTGACCAACCTTCAAAAAGACATTTTGGAATTGCATAAAGGTATTACTTGTGATTTGTTATTTGAGCATAGGGTTGAACAGTTTGACAAGGTATTCATTAACATGGACAAATATGTCACTGACAATATTAGTAGGAAAGTTAATAAATTGGATAAAGATGCCAAAGAATATGTTGAGTACAGGGCATATCCTACCCCCCCCCCGACAAGATACGATTCTCAAGTACAAACTGAGGCCATGCAACATGCTAATCATGATGGAAGGCAGAACACAGGTCTTAATGAATCAGAAAGTAGGAATGCTGACAATGAACATTTTTAGTGAATTCACCCCAAGTACGTAGATCAGAGTGACTGAGGAACAGAGGCCTGCAGTCTTGGAGAGAGGAGAGCAATTGGTCGGTGCAGGGACCGAGATGGAGGGGGAGAGGGAAGGGGAGATGGAACTGAGGCCTGAAAGTAATCAAGAAATTGTTCTTGGACATTTCAGCACTGATAATGACTCCATTCAAGAATGTACACATTTTTTTATGGACATGGTAAGTGACTAAATCATGTTTCTGCTGTAAGTGTATCAACATATCAGGGTTTTACATTACATAACCTGAGTGATCTTGAAACTAGTGAAACACATTTAAGGGTGCTGTGTAAGGGTCCCAATTATGTACCCAGCTTTAAACCTGACATAAAAAGAATGACACAACTTGAAATTGTATAGCAGACAGTGAGAGTGCATTTTGTTGAAAGAGGTACACCACATGCAGCGGACCAACCAGGACTAAAGATAAAAAGCACATTCATCCCCCCTAGTAATACAATGGTGGTTGCATTTGAAAGGTTATGTGAGAGGGCGATAAGGAGGATCTGTAATGCTAGAAATGTGATACAAAATAATTTGACAACAGAAGAGAGAAAATGTTTGAGAGATCTAGTGCAAAACAAACACTACAGGGTCATGAAGCCAGACAAGGGAGGGGGTCTGGTTATAATGAGTCAGTTAGATTACACTATTAAGATGTCTGACATTCTGAATGACAGTACTACATATGAAAGGGTATCCCAAAATGAAATATACACGGCTTATGTGAAAGTTGACCTGTTTTTAAATGATTCCTTTTTTCAAGGAATTATTAGTAAGGCAGAATTAGACTATTTACAAGTAGAGGCACCTATAATTCCAGCCATGTTCAGGATACCCGAGCTTCACAAAAAACAGTATGACCCCCCCCCCCCTTAGACCCATAGTCTCGGCTAGGAAATAAAAAACAGGACCTCTGGCTGCATACATAGATATTTGGTCCAAACAGGTAGTGCAGGACTCATGGCACTGCCTGGAGGTACTGAGGGAAATTAACACGCATGATGACTACATTTTTTTGGCAGTGGATGTAGTAAATTTATTTGGTGTCATCCTTCATCATAAAGGTTTGGAATACTATAGACAGATGTTAACCCAATCCAGAAAATATGAACCTACTAAGGTGAACTTTTTGGTTGAAGTAATGGAGGAGGTACTAACCAACAATTTTGTATTCTTTGAGGGAGAGTTCTTCTGTCAAAAGACAGGAGTTGCCATGGGTGCCAAGTGTGCACCACTTTTTGCAAACTTGGTGATGGCAGGCTGGGATGCACAGCATGTACTGGATTCTGCATACAATGACAAAATAAAGTGTTATTTATGCTTTTTGGATGATGTCCTAATATTGTGGAAAGGGTCTGTAGATGAAGCATTACAGTTTGTGGATTATCTAATTAGTACAGTGGGGTACCTTAAATTTACATCCAGAACAAGTAAAATTTAAATAGATTTCTCTGGATATTTTGATCAGGAATGAACTGTCAGGTAGCAAAATTACATCTACCATCTTCAGAAAGAAAACATATTCAAACTCCCTATTGAGGTTTGACAGTTGCCATCCTATTCAGCATTAAAAAAAAGTGTTGCGAAAGGCCAGCTGGTGAGATTAAGTAGGCTCATCAGTGAGGAAGAACATTTTGTAGAGGAAATGAATATATTAATGGACATGTTAATGGACAGAGGTTATCCTTGGGAATTTTTGGTAAAAATAAAAAGGGAAGTGACAAGGAAGAGAAATGCAAGATTTAAACCTATACTGAGAATGCAAGGCAGCCTGAGTGACACTAATTTTAATGTGGCAACACACTTGGGACAGGATGTCATGGTAGTAGAATACAATGACTGTTCTCAGATGATAATCTCGGGACTGAATAGATTTTGGAAGGAACATTTGATACTCAGTTCAAACTGAAGCTGGGCAGTAGACCCATAACTACCTTTGGTAGCGGTATAAACTTGAAGGAAATTTTAGAATCAGGTGGCAAGGAGAGGTCCACTGCTTTTAGATCACTGATGAGTAAGTGTTGTTTCTGCAGATTTTGCATGTACATCAATGATGGATCTTACATTTCTATTCCTGGCTTCTATAGGAATTTGGAATGCCCTGGCAGATGCAACTGTGAGACAAAATGTGTGGTATATGTTGCATCTTGCATGGCACATCCGGTGTTTTATGTCAGCAAAACTGATAGAAAATTAAAAGAAAGGATCTCAGAACATGTCCGAGACATTAGGAACAAAAAGTTTGTCAGTTCCTTGTATACGCACAGTACACAATGCAGGAATTTTAAAAAGTTCCTGTTTTTCATTATAGAGAAAGTGAAGGTTAGTGAGGGGGGGGGGGGGTTGACCCTAAGCTAGAAATAGAGATCAGAGAGGTTGAATGGCAACTAAGATTAAATGCCCACAAAAGCCCAGGGATCAATGACTACATATCAGTTAGGCCCATTCTAAAGAGAGGGCAACAGTGCTATAACTGACAAGTATGCCACCTAGTGATACAAATTGGATGTTACAACTTTTCAAGATGTTCATTCTGTATGCATATATTTTACTGGTGTTTTTATTACACTGTGGTAAAAGAGAGTTGTGCAGAGTCTGTGATGTTTTTTTCACTTTTCATTAATCACCAGTTGGATAGTAAATTTTATGTATATACTGCAGTAAGATGAGATTTTTAAGAATGTATTTTTAGGGGGTGTTTTCTCAGGATATGATGTCATGCTGCATGGGAAATAAGAATGTTTGTTTAACACGCTGACTCTGAAAAAGCCCTATAAGGGGTGAAAGCGCTTAGGTCATGTGTTTTTTATCTAGTTTTATATGTTTTTATTGTGAATAAAGTGATATCACTGCTTCATAGCTCAGCAGGTATTTGTTTTTCTTCATTTTGCAACGTTGTGGAAGTTTGGTGTCTTGGTTCTAGCATAGAAATGTCCACGGAGGCAAGGTGGGGAACAAACAGTGAGAGAGCCAGTAACTGGGAATGACAAAACGCCAACAGTAGGCTATCTTGAGACAACAAGGGTACCAAACTACCATAAGCGGTTATATCCTTTCTTAGTGAATGGCAAAGAGACCATTGCTAAGACAGACACAGCCTCTGACATAACCATTGTGAAGTCCGCAATGGTTACAGAGGAACACTACTTGTCTGGGCAGTCTACTCCAGTCAGAGCTTTAAGAGGGACCCCATTTCAAATACCTTTGGCTAGGGTTCTCCTTGACTGGGAGGGTGGAAAAGGAAGCCATCAGGTAGGTGTGTTTGAGGATATCCCTGCAGATGTCCTGCTAGGGAATGATATTGATAATGCAATACTGTGTGTTCATGCAGTTGCATGCAGTCAGGCTTGGAGACAAGCATGTGGATCTGGTAGCATGGGGGAGACCCAGACAGACCGCACACTTGCAGCCAGGACTGGTGAGGTGGTTACTTCAGGGAGGGAGCTACCCTGTAGCAGTGAGACTGAAGGTGAGCCACAGCTGCTTGTGGGTGCTGATGTTCCCTTGGACAGAGTGACTGCAAGGGCAGATGTGAGTAGTAGTACTCAGGTTGACAGTGAGGCATCACTGTCAGAGGATGCCAGACTTCCTGTGGAAGGGGAGCTGGGAAGGTTTACTAAGAGAGAGCTGAGACAGACTCAGCTCTCAGACACTTCATTACAAGGCCTGAGAGAGGTAGTTAGTGAGGCAACTGATTTTCAAGGGAAGGGGGATTCTGTATACTGGGATAAAGGGTTACTGTATAGAGAGTGGACCCCTGAGTGAAGGCTAGAAGGGGAGAGGATACAGCAGTTGGTAGTGCCTAGAGCCTACCATCTGGCAGTTCTACCCATAGCCCATGATATTCCCTTTGCAGGTCATATAGGCATAAAACGTACAAAGAGACATATGCAGAACTTCTATTGGTCTGGAATTTCCAGAGATGTAACAGAGTACTGCAGAACTTGTGAGCAGTGCCAAAACATAGACAAGGCAGGAGACAAGGTCAAAGCTCCTTTGATGCTTTTTCCTGAGATTGAGGAGCCATTTTAGAAGGTAGCTATGGATACGGTGGGGCCTCTGAGTACCCCAAGTTTCAAAGGGAAAAAGTATATCCTAGTGGTAGTAGATTATGCTACAAGATACCACAAGGCAGTGGCTCTGTCCTCCATTCAGGCAGAAAAGGCGGCAAGTGTTTTATAGGTTCATAGGTTCATAGGTTTATACTAGGCTATCTGCCCTAAGGCATTTATAAGCCTAGTTATATGAAAAAATACTGTGCCCATTAGTTTGTTGTGCCTCTGTCCAGCAGTGACACAGAGATGATTCTAAACCTATGATCTCCCATCCACAGGTCAAGATTTCTTTTGAACAGAGCCAGTGAGGTGATCTGCCTCACATGGACCGGGATTTTATTCCACAGCATTGGGAGTCTCTGAGTGATAAATCTATCCCTCCAGCATGTCCTATTTATATCTGTGCTAAGGTTTAAGCTCTAGTGGTTTTGGTGGATTTGGATTTTTGAGGTGGAGCATGTCCATTAATTCCGGGTTGGACATGGCCTTGTCACCTCTGAGCAGACTGAATAGAGCTGAAATAGTTTTGTTAGAGATTTTCATCAGGGTAGGTTTCCCAAAAGAAATACTGACTGACAGAAGTGCCAGTTTTATGTCAGTCCTGCTGGCTTATCTGTTTAAGTACTGTGGATTGAAGCACCTAAAGACCACCCCCTACCACCCCTAGATTAATGGTCTTGTTGAGAGGTTAAACTCTACACTCAAGACCATGCTACAGGCATTTGCAGATCAGTTTAAGAGGAACTGGGACAAATATTTCCCCATCTGTTGTTTGCTTACAGAGAGGTTCCCCAGGAATCCACAGGTTTTTCACCCTCTGAGTTGCTGTATGGGCATAAGGTGAGAGAGCCTCTAGATTTAATTTGAGATGAGTGGGAGGGTGAGTGTGAATCTCACAAGGAGTCTGTTGTGGCATATGTCCTAAACCTCAGGACAAGGCTCAGGAAACTCATGGGCTTGGCTCAGGAGAACCTGGCAGAAGCCCAACAGCAGAAAAAGGTCTGGTATGACAGGAATGTTCAAGCCAGAGAGAATGCTGTAGGGCAGCAGGTAATGGTTCTTGTTCCTGTCAGACACAACAAGCTGCAGGCAGCTTGGGAGGGACCCCACAAGGTGGTAAGGAAGGTCAGTGATGTTAAATACGTGGTAGAACTGCTAGGAAGGAAGCAGGGACACAAACTGTACAATGTTAACATGATGAAACCATAACATGATAGGGAGGCCCTTGTGCTGAGTATCTGCAGTACAAAGCAGGAGGAGTCTGAGGGGGATTTATGGCTACAGGGAGCCAGCCAGGAAAATCCCAAATTACTGTGGCGGAGCTTAGGGTTGCAGACATATGATGGGACAGTGTAACATGGTACTGGGATCAGCAATGCCAAGTCAGGTGGAATCTCAAGACAGGGAATGGGGTAAGGCATTTCCAGATAGGCTCAATCCTCTCAAGCAACATTCCTCCATGGTCACTTGAAAAATCAGCTTGAGTTCTCATTGGAGGAAGGAATGTGATAAACCAGGATGCTGCCAGCTCAGCTAGCTGGAATTTTGTAAATAATTATATGTCACTTGAAAATATTAATATGTTTCATATTGAAATGGGACACCGCCAGCCCAGCAAAATAGAATTTCATACATAATTCTACGTCATTTGTGAATAGTAATATGATTTGCATGCTTGCCTTAAAAATGTAAGAAAACTATATCTTCTGTACTTTGCTTCAAGATTGTAACCACAGTGCACCCTGCTGGAAAAGAGCAGAAATGTGTATAAACTACATGTCAATGCAAATGTATGGTTTCATAGTAGAAATTGGGACATACAGAGTTAACTTGCAAAACTCTAAGAAAACAAACAGATAAGTAAAGAGTTTTACAATGTGTTATAAGTTAGTTTATCCCAGCTAAGAGACAGGATATCTAGGCTAGGGTCTTCTTTCTATTGTCTGGAAACAAGATAATTACAGGTTTCCAAGGTAATTGTTTTATGACTTTCAGTTTCAGGCAAGCTTCTAAGAGAGAATTGTCAGCTTCTGAGAGATAAGTATTTTTAACAGAAACATGTTAAAAATGTAAGTTCCTGCTGGCCTGGGAAACAGGCATAGGTGAGAAGAATGAGATGATTCAGCAGTAATGTGTATTATTAACTTAAGAGCTATCTCAGAGAGAAAGTGAGTGCATTTTGTATCTTTTCTTGGATCTGTAAACATCCTCTCACCAGCACTTGTCTTACTCTGTAAGTAAGTTATTCAGATACAGTTATTTCTCTTAGAGATGGATAGAAATACAGTAAGATTAGTCTAGCTGTTTTCTATATTCATGCGAGATTGCTCTACAATGTTGTTTTAAAGTATTTCCTGTGATTCTGAACACTATTAAAACAGAAAATGAGCAACATAAATGTCTACTTTTTAATAAAAGCAAATATAAAAGGCAAAGCTTTTGGGTTTCCATTTCATCAATGCATTCTTGTAACAGTTTACTAAAATGATTTAAATAGCACAACACTTAAACCATATGACACAGCCAACCAATTGTGACAAATAAATAATTAAACAATTACACAAACTAATGTAACATCCTTTGTTTTTTCTGCAGTACTGGTTTCAGACTTACTGCATTATTTAATCCTGGATATACATCTGCATTCAGTTTCAAAATCCATGAAAACTTAAGATTTTCTAACAAGTTATTCACATCCCCACCCCTTACAGTTTTCTGTAATGTTTTTATGACCCTGAACTTGAACGTATCTCTTATACATTCATCAGATATATGTTTAGCCAGGTAATTAGTTTCAATGTACTTTTTAACTTTTCATTTATGTTCTATCACCCACTCTTTTAATTTCTTAGTGCACTTCCCTACATAGAAAACTGAACATTGTGTACAGGTAGCTAAATATACTATTTGTGTCATAGTGCAATAAATCACTGTTATATTTTCTTTTACAAATGGAATTTATAAAACATGTATCAGTCAATATATCCTAACAGCAACTGCAGTTCAAACAAGACAAAAATATATCCCCATGATATCCAGGTGCCCTTGTACAAGTAAAAAAGTCCAATTGCAGAAAACAAACAAAGGCAAAGCTCCAGGTTTTTCAGCAGTTTAATAAAAGAACAAACATAAGCACTTTCACACTGATGCTTCTACAGGTGTATGAGTACAATCTAAGTAACACCATTCTTATACCATTTAAATCCAGTCACATGATTAACCATTCAGACTCTTAAAGGTAAAAACTACATTAAAAACATAGCATCCCTTTCATCTACGTAATGGTCTTTTTCTGAGTGTAGGTCTTAAGGGTACATGGTCATTAAGACCATGTCCCCTATCTGCTCTCAATCTCACAATCCATTCTGCCTCCAGTTCTTCAGTTCTACTTCTAATGTCACCTCCTCTTGGATTCTCTAGAGATTTCCCCAAAACTACAAATTTAAATGAATGCTGTTCTGTAGTTTGTTTAACATGTTTTGTTTGTGCATTAAATGTACTCTTTTTCCTAATGTGGTACAAATGCTCTTTCACCCTGTTTAGAATTATTCTTCTGCTTACTCACTGACAACTGTTTATAGCATAATCTGCTTTTAAGGTTCCTTTCATTCCTATACACAAAGGCAATCATTAATAATACGTTTCATTTCAGGTATAGTTAAAAGTATGCCCCAATTATTTTTAATAATTCTCTCAACATCATGTGTTCTATTATTGAAAGTCATTATGTGCCTCAGCTTATTTGTATCCCTTTAAGTTGACCCCAACAATTGTAGGGATGCATTTTCAAAGCTAAAATATGGAGCTGTCTTGCCTGTTCTTTCCTTCAATACTTCGTCCATTACCTGATGTACCATATTATATGCATAAACTCTCTCAATAAGCTCCAAGGCCATCTCATTAATTTGTTCCATATTTGTGTGTTCATCTGTATTCAGTCTATTCACCCTGCCAAACTGACTCTTCACTATGCCCTTAAACACACATGGGGCATGCATACTATTTTTATGCATGTAGCTGTTAGCATGGACTGACTTTTTATGCGCACTGGTTTTAATATCATTTCCATTTTTCTCTAGTTTTATGTCTAGGTAGGTAATAATTTCAGAGGAGCATTCCTTAGATTATCTGTTTGTTTTAATGTTATCTGATTGTTGCACTATGACACAAATAGTATATTTAGCAACCTGTGTGCAATGTTCAGCTGTCTATGTAGGGAAGTGCACTAGGAAATTAAAAGAGTGGGTGACAGAACATAAATCCGAAATTAAAAGGAACATTGAAACTAATGCCCTGGCTAAACATATAGGGTCTATATTAGATCAGCGAATTCTTAAAAAAGCGAACGCTGATTGATTGACCTTATGTAAGTGAAAGCTTACAATCTCGAACTGTCAGATCAGCGAATTTTTTCCTAGGGAAAAAAATCATTGATCCAAAATACATACACACAACACAAGCACACCAAACAAACAGAAATCCACACACATACACCTAAAATCTGACGCCTAACCCTACACTAAACTATGCACACACCACTAACTATACACTTACCTTAACCCAAACCCTAACCCTAAGGTCCGTCACTATCGCACACTCACCTCACCTGCTCCCTAACCCTAACTCACCTAAACCCACCCTAGCCCTCACGTCCACACAATCGCACACATACCTAACCTGAGCCCTAACCCTAACCCACCTAACCCACCCTAACACTCACATCCACACAATCGCACACTTACCTGAATCCGACCCGTAACTTTCCACCACAGCACTGAAAATACTGAAGCAACAGAAACGGACAACCAAATTCTTTCCCTAGGAAAAAAATTGAGTTTCTGTTGCTTCGATATTTTTGACTTTCACTAAAATAAGGTCGATCAATATCAATCAAAGTTCATTTGTTTAAGCTTTCGCTGATCTAATATAGACCCAATATATATTAGATGAAGGTATAGGACATACGTTCAAGTTCAGGGTTATAAAAGCATTACAGAAGAATGTAAGGGGTGGGGATGTGAATAACATGTTAGAAAATCTTCAGTTTTCATGGATTTTGAAACTGAATGCAAATGTATATCCAGGATTGAAAAATGCAGTAAGTCTGAAACCAGTACTGCAGAAAAAACAAATTATATTACATTAGTTTGTATAATTGTTTAATTATTTATTTGTCATGATTGGTTGGCTGTATCATATGGTTTAAGTGTTGTACTATTTATATGATTTTAATAAACTCTTCCAAGTATGCACTGATGAAGGGGAAACACAAAAACTTTGCCTTTTATATTTGCTTTTATTAAAAAGTAAAAGTTTCTGTCGCTTGTTTTTTGTTTTAACTTTGGCTATTACTGAACACAGTTTGCTGCAGTATTTTCTTTTCGTTGTTATTCTGAACTTTATTGTCACTGTGCTGAGTTAATGAGTATAGTTTTGTGCTTTTATTATTTATTATTAAATATATTTAAACCTTTTAATTGTGGCTAGTTTGCTTACAGATATTTAAGCTATTAGAGTACTTGCATGTATTTGGTAACACTGTACAGGCCACTCTGGAATAGCCTTATCTTGGTCGCACTTATCATTTGGATAATAATAACATTAACAGTAAGATTGGGCACCCGTTGGTAAGGGCCTTTATAGTAACTGATAAGTAGTGGTTGGTGGTAGTGATAGCTACTGTATAGTCTGGACAGAAGGGGGCATAGCTAGTGAACCAGTGCCAGCCTTCTCCAAAAGTGTGTGTGTGTTTATATATAATTCAAATCTCAAAGTGTTAAACAACTTGGGCAGGGACACAAAGGACTGGTTTGACATCAAGGATGCTGGAGGTTTTGGCTTGACCACTCGGATGAGATCCTAACTATGTAGCTGTACCAGTGAGGAGTCTTATTGGGGATCTGGAGAGAGAGAGGGAGAAACCTGCCCCAGACTGACTATGACCTCTGTGTGCTCTTAATGGAAATTTTACTTTACTGTGTGTGTACTTGTCATCCTCCCAATGTGCAAGTCCCTCACTGGTGTTAATGGTGAGGATTGAGGCTCCTTGATTACTGGGCCAGTGCACAGATGTCACATGTATAACTACCATACACATTCATGATAGCTCCCCTGAAACTGGCACATTGAAGTAGCCTGACAACTATCTGTATACTCATCTAATAATACCAAAGGGAGAAAACACCAACCCCTCCCATATGTACTAGACTCCAAAGACATAATCCACATTTACATTATTGTTAGACAACTGGAAATACTTCAGAAAGGATTAATATGGGATTATCTGCATCTTCATTGCGTAAGAAGTTTACCGTCAAGATTAAATAACACCCTAGCATGTTATAGAATTCCTACCTACCTGCCACTGACCCTGCTGCTAGTAACTGAACAGTTCACCTTATTATAATTTCTTTGTCTCTTCTATATATGGGCCAATTTTTTTGGCTATTAGATAATATTTAACTTAGCACTGCTCCTACATATGATATATCATGCTGCACATATGGAAAAGTTAGTTATCATCCTTTTTTTACAAATCTTCACATAACTTTATTTCTAACATTTGT
Source organism: Protopterus annectens (assembly GCF_019279795.1). NCBI lineage: Eukaryota > Metazoa > Chordata > Ceratodontiformes > Protopteridae > Protopterus > Protopterus annectens. The sequence continues at coordinate 174,211,631 of NC_056742.1, read as the reverse complement.
ATTGGCATTGTTATTTTTTTTTTCTAAACTGTATTGTTATGCATCTTTTTTTTTCCACAGTGGCACTTTTCTCCCTAGACCTCCACTGAAATATGCATCCAGTTAGAAATAAAAATTAATATGCACACTTAAACCAATAGTAGGATTCAGGCTCCAAACTGTTAGTTCTTTTAAACATACATATTAATGGAAGTGATGGAGAAGTTAAGGCCCATAGCCCCTGTCTCTCAAAGATGTCAGCACAAACAAAATAATCTAAATAACATATAGACCAATGTTATTCAGATGTCATAATCAGTGGGTCTATATCACTTCGTCGAAACGGCAGAAGTTCGAACACCATATGTTCGAACTTCTAAACTCAAAGTGCAAAATCATCGAAGGCTTAGAACAGTGATTTTTTTCCCAGGGAAAAAAGTTGCTGTTCCAAGAAACACACACAACACAAGTACACCAAAAAAACAGCAATCCACACACATGCACTTAAAATCCTACATCTAACCCTACACTAAACTGTACATACACTACTATCTATCCGCTTACCTTAACCTAAACCCTAACCCTAAGGTCCATCACTATCGCACACTCACCTGACCCGCGTCCTAACCCTAACTCACCTATCCCACCCTAACCCTAAAGTCTGTCACTATTGGACACCCAACTTACCTGTGCCCTAACCCTAACTCACCTAACCTGTGCCCTAACCTAACATCCACACAATTGCACACTTACCTGAACCTGACCAGTAACTTTCCACCACAGTGCTGAAAATCGCAAAGCCACAGAAACGGCCCACCAAATTCTTTCCCGGGGAAAGAATTTGGTCTTCTGCAGCTTCCCGATAATCAGTTTTCAAACTTCACAGTTCGAACATATGGTGTTCGAACTGATGAAGTTTCGATGAACTGATAGGAACCCATAATCAGTGTCCTTCTCAAACACAGTTTAATAAATGTATGTTCATTTAGTCCATAAACTCTAGAACTGTTTAAAAACATTTGCAGTTGGTTTCTACAACACAATAAATCATTAATAAAACACCCACTCGATATTTTTGTGTACTAACTGTAAAATCTGAAATTTAAATATAACCTTGTAGTTGGCCTCCAAACAATGTTTAGCTAATGGATTACTGATGTTACCCTTCTTCATTTTACAACAGCCTGTTTATAGTAAATTATTTATTCCTCCCGCCACTCAAACCTACTTAACTACACAACCCTACAAGAACCCTAATTCTAACCCTAAAATCATCCCCCTGGCTTCCAAAACTAAAGATAGGAATCCAATTTCTAACTCAAGTCCCTGATTGATCAGAAAACCTAAATCTCCACTTCCTTAAATCTAAAGTACTTGTTCGCTTCCTGTTCAATCCCTTACATTTAAACAGGACTCCTTAACCCTAAGCTCCTTCTTTCTCCCTAAAACTAAAATGTCCTTCCCACTCCCTAATCTTAAAGTCTATGATCATTCCTTTACCATAAAACTCCCATCCTGTTCTCTAATCCAAAATTCCCATCCAGTTTTCCCTAACAGAAAAACTCCTTTCCCACTCCTTGAAACCTAAACCCCCCTTTCCACTCCCTAAAGCTACACTTCCCCTCCCACTTCCTAACCCTAAACTTACTTCTCACCCTTAAATTTAAAACTCCCTTGCCACTCTTTAACCTAAACCTCCCCTCCTGACTGCTACTAATATCCAAGCCTGCACTCCCATCCCCATAGCTGCTGCACTGAATTAGAATACTGTGTTCAAGGTGAGATGCAGCAACTCCACGCCTTCCCATGGCACACCTCAGTCAAACAAAGTACTGGAGTTTGACCATGAGCAGATTGCTATACAAGCTACAAGTCACCAGAGTCCCTAGTTGCAAGGTGCTGGCATTTGAGCACCCAGGGCTTGGTGGCTGTAAGTAGATCTGGCAATTTATGTACTCATGGAGTATTGTCAGCACTTTTTTGTTAGCTAAAAGAATTCTCCAGTTCATTTTTAGAATTGTTTTCAGTTGTCTACTCAAAGTATCATATTCTATGTTAAAAGAAACTCTCCAGTTTGATTGGCAGTAATGTTATTAATATTCATTTGGTTACTTTTAACAAATGGAAATATCAATCAGTCTGCTCTAGTATCATTTACACATGTAAATATTGAGTTAATTAACCACATTGGATGTGCACATTACAAGAAACAATGTTTTTACATCAGAAATGTATATAAACACAATTCATTTCCTTATTACTCTTAGGATCTGTCTATATGGAAGTGAAACTCTAGAAATGATCTCCAAGAAGACGTTTTCTTTAGTGCCAGAAATATTCTGGAATAGATGCCTTTGCCCCTTTGATTTAATGGCAATGGTCCCATGACAGCTAGGGTGAACAAGTGCTGAACAACCTCAGGAACAGATTCTGTTTGATTCGGAGGATAAGGAGGAACTCCCCAAAAGAGGTTTTTGTATCTACTGCCAAATGTATCCCTCCTGAACTAGCTTTAACACCCACAAGTCTGTCACAATCTGTTGCCTAAGGGGCATGTACAGAGACAGTCATTGGGACAGGTATTCAGATATTTGGGTAGGAGGGAGTGGGGGACGAATGCTAGCATAGTCATTCTGATGTTGTACACTGCACCTTTTTTGCAAAGGATCCTTGATTTTTTTTTGTTCCCTTGCTGCCCTGTCTTCTTGATTCCTTGTTTGGCCTGAGTAGCCAAGGATTGTCTGCTCTATTTCTTAGGCATGTAAGAGGATCAGGGAGATTTATAAGGAACAGGGCCTGAAATATCTTCAAAACTTCCTGAAACAGTTTCTCCTCTCTCATCATACTGTTTGAGGGCCGAAGTAACACAAGGTCCAAATAAACATTTCATGTCTAAAGGTTAATTCAAAATTACAGACTTTATCTCCTCAAAAAAAGTTTGGGTTATGTATGTACCCAGGCATACCTAAAAAACAGTAGCAGATGAAGAGGTCCAAGACCCAGTATCTGCACAATCATACAATTTCTTACAGCATTTAGATACTTCAAAAATGTTGGAAATAATGAAGTTGAGATAGGCATTAACTTCAGCTGAGAGTAGTAGACACATTTCTCAAACCCTCTATACAAAAATCAAAAACTTCCACATATGGGTCAGATAAGAATTCTATATGCTGAAGTGAATGAAAAAATGTCTCTTACCAAGTTCATCCAAAATCTTTCCCTACAAGTCTAGAAGGAAGGGTTGGAGGATGCTTGAAGCTTGTTACCTATTTCCGTAGGTGTCAAGGTAGCTATGCAGTCAGACCTAGGGAGAGAAAAAAAGTGCTTATTGGTTTGTTAGACATTGCAAAGCCTATTTGCTTAATTGTGTTTTTTGGTTTCAGAGACATTGTAAAGCCTATCTGCTTTACTGGGGACTGAATTTTGTGAATAATTGTTGCTACAAACAGCATTATCTACCTCCTCCAATGCTGGCACTAGAGGAGAAATAAGTATAAAATGAGAAAAAATATCATAATATCCCCTCATTTCATGAGGAACATATATTTAGTTGCATAAAAACTCCTCATTCATCCTTACAGTAAACTGAGAAACAGATTTATTTCGAAGAAGATCAAAATTGATTATCCACAGAGATTTGGGCTATAGAATCTACAGGAGATGAAACCCTGCCTCTGTCTATGTCAGACTCATCTGGCATGTCTTCCTCAGAAATATTTTGACTGACCTGATTAACAGATACAGCATACTTTGTAAAAGGATTGACTGTCTGCAAAAATTTCTCTACTGAGATCAAAAAATTCTCTCTTCTTATAGATATCCTTTAACTGTTTTTTCTAAAAGTATCTGTGAAGATTGACTTGGAGAAGGAATATTTGCCCCTCAAGAGGACCGTTTCTTCTAACACATCAAGCAGCATCCCCCCAGAAAAGCTCGGTGGTCCAGATAGGGTGGCTCTCCCATGCCTCTAAAAGACACTGGGACAGCCGAAGAGGACATGGCTGACCCCGAGTGCAGGATGGTCAAAAGGATTACACCAGAAAAAGCCAGACAAGTAAGTTAGTTGTCTAAGGAGGAACTGTTGCCACTACAGACTCACCCAGCATTGGCACAGGTAAGGACTAAATGTTGTAGTAAATTCCTGCACATGTAAATATGTACATGTTACTATGTATATATTTTTAAAATATTCTTGTATCTGTAAATATGTTTTGTTAATTTCTTATGTGAGCCTATTCACCAAGACTGTGCCTACAAATGATTCATTTGGATTAGTGCACTACCCTGGTGAATAAAAATAAATAAATACATACATAAGACTGTGCCTGCACAGTCTGCAAGGTCTCTCTTGTAAGTATTTTTTTTTCTTTCTAGGAACTCCAGAAGATGAACCAACAGGAGCAGCATAAGTATCCATTCTGTGATGAGGAGGATGATACTACTGTGATTAGATTTGCTGGAATGAGTCAATTGGAGGGTAAGTTGTCAAATAGTTTACACAAGCAGTATACTTACACTTTCATCTCATAGGAAGTCCCCAGAAACAAAGTAATACACAAGCAGCACACTAAAATCATGTCAGAAACGCCATACTGTGATGATATGAGGTATTTCCAACTATGCCAGGAGAAGTAGGGCAGTGGATGTGTAACATATGCCAGCATAGCTAGCTGGAATTTTGTAAAGAATTATATGTCATTTGTATATCAAACTGATTTGTAAAGGTGCTTGTGTTGAAAATGTATTTGTAAAGCTGCATGTGTTAAAAATGTACCAACAGTGGGTTCTGCTGGACAGAAAAGAAATACACCTGTATGTCAGACTGTATTGTAACTATTGAAATGAATATATAGTAACAGACGATACTGGAAGAAAAGAGGTTAATCTCAGTCCAGCTAACTTTGAAAAATAGGCTGTAATTAAATTACCTGGTTAAGGCCATAACGATTGTATCTTACAGTTCTGATTGCAGTCAGAGACAAAATGTCTGTGAAAACCAGGACTATGAATCCTACTGTATTGTCCTTAGGGGTGAACTAATTGCTACCCTGGAAGGGTGGAAGTTTTTGAAATGGTTTTATAGCTTCAGGATGCTATAACACATCTTAGCAAAGCTCTATGTGTGTGTATTATGATGGATTCACTTCATAATCTCAAAATCCTGAAATCTCGAATTTCAGTATCTCGAGACCATGAAGCTGAAAGTCCATAAAGTCGAAACCCCAGAAACATGAAATTTAAAATCGCAACTTCTATACTAAACATACCGCACACACAGACACAAACATACACCTCCCTACACATGCACAAACACAAACACCTACCCTACATACAAGCAGGGGGCAAGCCACCCTGCTCCCCCACACCCCCCCTACTTAAATATACTGTCTCCGAGGTTGCACTACACAAACACACAAAAACATCACTATACAAGCTACATTCCCCTTGCACACACACATCACACTAACAAAACACACAGACACACACTAAAGCCCCTACCCAAAACCCATACAACACAAACACTGACCTACATCTCCAACCATCCACTCACACACTGCAACACCAGAACCGCTAATTCAAAATCTCCGAACTTCGGGATTTTGAATTTCGTGCTTCTTGGGTTTCAGTATTTTGCACTTTCGCCTTTCTGGTCTCGAGCTACTGAAATTCAAGATTTCAGTAGTTCAAGATTCTGAAGGGAATCCATTATGACACATATGTGATAGATTCTGGGTCAGTTTCTAGTAAAGGAGGTAGCATGGAAATCACAGTCAGATGACCAGATGTATGTGATTTCATTCTGTAATCCAGCACTGAAATAATGTTTTAATACTAGATGAGACAGAAGTCTCAGGTCAGTCTGTTTTTGAAACTTGACAAAGAAGGATCATTCACCCACTTCATCTTGCCATGCTTTAGTAAGTAACCAGGGAATAGTAACTCTTTAGATTAGTCAGAAAAATATAGTGAGATTACTTAAGTACTGTTTCGCTGTATCTGTGTGAATCTATCCATCTCTGTTATTTTTAATATTTCCTGTGATATGAAACTATGGTGTTTATTCTAAATAGATATTTAGTATTTCATGTTCTTTTATTATGCATTATTAAATATATTTAATTTTTTCATTGTGGCTGGTCTTTTAGAAAATATTTTAACCTTTAAGAGTATTTATATTTATTTGATAACACTGTGGTGCTCCTGAAAGCCTTGCTACATTGGTTAAACACTACCATTTAGATTAGTATTAATTTTACTCAGTATAACTGGGTACTCTTGCAACAGCCTTAGAGTAGCTGGCTTCAGAGTGTTCTGGTGGTGGTATCTACCTTATAGTCTGGGCAGAGGGAGCATAGCTGGTAAATCTGTGCCAGCCTTTCCCAGGTGTGTGTGTGTGTGTGTGTGTGTGTGTGTGTGTGTGTGTGTGTGTGTGTGTGTGTGTGTGTGTGTGTGTGTGTGTGTGTCAGCTACTTTGAGTAGAGACAATGAGCACTGGTTTCACAGAAAGGGTGGTGGAGACTTGGCTTGAAACTCTTGGCTGAGGACTCAGCTCTACAGCTGTGGTCAGTGTGGAGTCTAATTTGGGGCCTGGAGAGAGAGAGGGAAACCCAGCCCCAGGATGGGAGTCTGTTCCCTCTGTGCCTTTAAGGAAAATTATACTTGATGCACACAGCTGCATCTGGAAATATTTTTTCTTCCAAATATGCATCGCTCACTGGTGTCTGTGGAGAGATTTGAGACTTCTTAATGAAGGGAAAATGACTAAAATCATTTGTCTCACATTAAACATTTATAGAAACATTTCCAAAGTTTGCATAAGCAGTACATTTCTTCATAAAAAAAACTCACAATAGCCAAATCTCTACCCTGGTGAATAAATAAATAAATAAATAAAGATTGAGCCTGCATAGTTAGCAAGGGCTGCCCTGTAATTATTTTCTTTTTTCTTTCTAGGAACTCCAGAAGCTGAAACAACAGGAGCAGAGTAAATATCCATTCTGTGATGAGGAGGATGCTACTACTGTGATTAGTATTGCTGGAACGAGTCATTTGGAAGGTAAGTTATCAAATAATTTACACAAGCAATATACTTCCCTCTCATGGAAAGGCTCCAGAAGCACAGTAATTCACAAGCAGCACACTAAAATCCTGTCAGAAACCCCATACAAATAAAATTAGTCTGACAGAAGTAAATGTCATGCAATTTTGCACAGAGTGAACACAAGCATTGCATGCTATGTAGTCATCTCTGCTTTGTAAATGATTGGAAAATGAGTAAAATCATTTGCCTCACATTAAACATTTATAGAAATATTTCCAAAGTAAGCAGTGCATTTCTTCATAAATAAAGCCCCCACAATAGTCAAAGCTAAAATAGTGGCCCCAGACAGGACACAGGTAGTAATAAAGAAATTGTATTTCTTAATGGGTCACACCTTATTTTCAAAAATAAAACTACCTTAAAATATTTTACAAATACTTACATTTTCTGTGAGGAAGTCTTTTCCAAAGTGGACTTACCTGTCAGAAAGCAGCTGAAGACCATCTGCTGCTCGTTGTGAAGCCTCTGAGCTGCTTCTTCACGAGGTGGCAAGGCAGTACTGAAGATATTCCACTCTGCTGATTTCCCTCTTCAGGGCTGTCCAACTAGCAGTCTGAGTGGTAATGAAGAAGAAGTCAGACCTTTTACAAGCTGTCCAGTTATTGTGTCTTGGGCAAAATGCAACCCATATAGCTTATAGGCTGTAGCATTGAGAATGATGAACAAAACTGGGTATTGTAGTTCCTTGATATCCAGCTACTCACACAAAGCTTCAGATAATAAGCCATCAAACAGCAAATCTTTCAAAAGAGCATCATAGTCAGAATTTAGTTTTTCAACCGTTTAGAAACAGCCTACAAAATATTGTATCTATAAGTTTCATAGTAACCTACAACATTGCCATAACTGTTTCAACATACCTAAGCTCCACAACAATATTTCCAGCCTCCCAATGTACCCTATAGTAGTTGCTCCTCTTGACTTTTCAGAAGCAGTGTCATATTTTTTCATAGCTACAGGGGAATGATGCATTACTGGTTGAGCGGCTTTAGTGTGAATATTTAATATCAACGAACACAACCAAAAACAACTAGATAAAATGTCCAACAACACCAAAAACGTCTGAAAAATTATTAAGAACGGTTCTGATGAAGTCTGTATTATCAGATGAAAGCACTTAACTGTTCGTTTATTTTGTATGCATTTTTCAGTTAATAAAAGTATTTTTTTGTTCCTGTCCAAGCCGTGTTTACACCGGTGTTGCTTATTCATTTTTCAGACGTTTTTGGTGTCATTGAATATTTAATATCACAATACATTTCATAGCTATAAGTTGCATGCTGTAAGCCAACATTGCATTTTTCAGGAATTTATTTCCTTTTTTTTCTGTGGTGTCACCATGTACTTGGTATTATAGATAGATAGAAAATAGATAAATTGTTAGTTTAGGTTGTGTGTGAAGGGTGCAAGGGAGCTTGTGTCCTGCAAAAAATATATTTTTTTCTGTTTTTGCAGTGTTTTTGACTCACAAGTTGTAACATTCATTTTTCAGTAACCAGTGAGTCGAATGAACATGCTTCAATCAATTGCTCATAGGTAAACCAAATTTTATTAGTTCATTTTAAAGTATAAGTGATATGAGGGCAGATGGTTTAATGTTTCCATTAATTCATATTAAATATAAGAATGTTGATAATATTAACAACAATAAAAACAGGGAATTAAATTAATTTTATCACAAAATATAAAACTAGGAGTAGGAAAATGGGAAAATATCAAAAATATTTGGGACATTCTTTTAACTATCAAAGCAGGAGCTGAAGGTATGTTATCTAGACTTGTCTATGATGAATGGTCAAGATAGCTTTGGGAGTAGAGATGACATAGCCTGGAAAAGGTTAGCCATCTAATAAAGGGTTAAATAGTGAATTTAATTGTTAATTGAATTTTAAATGTGATTGGTCATTTTTGTATTTGAAATTGCATTAAAACTGCATTTTTTATTATGAAAGTATTTCTGAAGAAGTTGATTTACTTGACGAAATCGATTATTAAAACATTTTCCGCTAAAGTGTGGTAACAGTGTAGTTCTCTGAAGGCTCACAAGTGTTTCTTTATTTTATTTTATTCTTTGTGGTGGTGCTGCGGTAGCATTGTCGCCTCATAGTAACACACTGTTTCAGTTCGATTCTCAGCTAGAGCGTCTTCTGTGTGGAGACATGCGTGAATGGGCGTACCTTCATTGAAGGTTGTGCATCAGGGCTGGTAACTCGGCATGTAAAAGTCAACTACCAATCATTAGCAGACCGGAGTTCCGCTGTGGCGACCCCTAACTGGGAAAAGCCGAAAGACACAACATTAGTGCACCACTTTTCAGGATTTTTCCAATTTTATTTGTTGTTGCTCTTGTTGTTGTTGTTAGCCTGGGGAGTTATTGCAGTACTTATAACTTTATGAAATGTATTAACTATTTTGTTCGTAATGAACCAAATCATTTTATTCAAAGATAATAGCTTAGGAACGTGGAGTGGTATATATATGGTTAGTGGTCACTATCGTACTTTCTATGATCATGACACAGAATACATCATTTATAATGGCATTTTAGAATATGAGAACCAGTAATGTATTAACTGAAAAATCTCCTGGTACCAATCATGAGGTCACCTTTAAAATTTCTGATTTTATATCTAGTATAAAAAAATATTTAAGGTGAGGATTTCATTTTTGTTGCATCATGAAAGCTGGTGGCAAATTATTTTAAACAGCTCTAGAAATTATTGCCTACATTTACATATGAATCAAACTGCATTTGAGAAGATGGCAGGTTATGAAATTTGAATAACATGTTATTTGGAGTGTTTTATCTGTACTGTTATCATTAATTTAGCATTTTATGTGATTCACTAAATGGAATAAATTAAATGCAATTTTAACATTAAATGATTATACTATGCTTGTTCTGTTTGGATCACCTGAAGAAGGGCATTTTGTTCTAAAATCAGTGTGTGTGTGTGTGTGTGTGTGTGTGTGTGTGTGTGTGTGTGTGTGTGTGTGTGTGTGTGATTTAGTAAATCATTTGTATTTTTTAATATTCCTGCTGGTTGAATTATTATTATTATTATTATTATTATTATTATTATTATTATTACTATTATTTTGCTTTAGTTCTGTTGTTTTACTGAGAGACCGTTCTGTGCTGAGCCAAGTGTGTTATCTCATAGTATACTAGAATGCCATGCTGAATCTTCAGTTGAGGCTCTGTATCAAAGGACAGTATCATTTATAGTATAAACTATGTCACAGACATTACCATTCTATGTTCCATCTCCAAAATGTGAAAGAAATACGTTCACTGATAACTGCACCAAATACTGATCAATAATCAATTTAGCTCAAAGCACAGGTGCAAAGCTGCCCTCCATCATGATTGAATATCTTGCCACAGAACTTAGTCAAAGTAAATTCACAGGTTTTCTATCCCTTGATCTAAGTAAAGCCTTCAGCATTGTAAACCAAGACCTGCTCTTGACATGACTTGTATTCCCTAGACTTCTGATAATTCTGACTTTGTCTCGTAGCTGCTTAGAAAAAGGTTGCACCCAATTAACAGAATGGGAGCATGCTGTGTCCTCTGCTCATATTGCCGCAATAGATACTCCACAGGACTCCATGTATAGACTTCTTTAGTTTACAGTTTTTGTAAGCACCATATTGGACCACTATGGGATATCCAGACTAGTTCAATATGCAGACAACTCCAGGATAATGTTTTGCTGATACCATCTTCACAGCTAGGATAATATACATCATATCTTTAGTTACAAACATAGTTAAGTGACTCAGACATTATTCTAAATATGGTAACTATAAAATGCATGCCGTTTAAAGCATATAAAATCTCCCCAGCTAAACTTGTAACCTTTACTACAACTGACTGTGAGGGAAAGGTTAGTTTGTTTGTGATTTCTTGCATTTTGTATTTCTTTATTGCCTTTTTCTATTTTGTATAATGTGATTTGTTTTCTTTACACTATGTTTTACTTGTATTCTGCTTTTAATTGCATATTAAAACATGAAAAGAGACCACAGCTGTCTCTTGTGAGTCAGACAGATGTTTTCCACCCTCTCACCCTGTTACTCTTATGTTAAACACCACTGTCTTTCTAGTTGCTTGCCCCTTATGTTAATTTGACAATATATCTCCCTCGCTCCCTTCACTGGCTGATGTGAGTAAGCACAAAATTATCATTTTGTGAAATCACTCCCCTTCAACTATTTTAAATTTATTGGCCATCCCACTGTATTCCACGGTACCAGAATATAAAAGTGCCCACTCCCTTTCAATCTATCTTGCTCTTTTTAAAATAGTGGCTTTCCACTTAGACAGCTAAAACTTAAGTTACCCACTTTCATATCTAACTACTTAGTATACACTGCAGTGTTTAGGATAAACCATTTTTTTCATCTTACTTTTAAACTTCTATTGCAAGACCACCAGTTATTGGAAAGCCCACATTCTGCCTATCAGTAGTCATCTTGGGATTAGTGCTTTTTTCTTTTCTCTTGGTGAGAGAAGGAGTACAGGGACATTATTTCCTGGAGACTGCTGATCACCAGAAAGCCTAAAAACTGCTTTATAGGTGACAACTTGGAATCTGTGCTTATATTCTGATCCTGGTGAGAGAATAAGCAGAATGCATTGATTCCTGACTGTTTCTGGTTGGAGTGAGTGTCTGTATGTAACGTTCCTGATTGGTCTGGTTGCTATTTGAGGCATCTACCAGAAAAAGGAGACAAGCCTACAGACCCTTGCATCATCTGGGACAAGACTGTGGATCACCAAACAGGCCATGGCCTGCTTCGCTTCTTGGGTTTGGTGCTAATATTTTACTTTTGGTGAGAGAAGAAGCAAAGGAGCATTGTATCCCAATGGAGTGAAGCTGTGGTGAGACCAGCATTACTAGTAGCCATTTATGAAACTCCACTCTTTTCAACATTCTTGACAAGCTAATTCTTTGTTTTCAGTAAGTACTGCTTGATTTGTTTCTAACTTCAGAATATCTGCCTAAATACATCATCCTTATATTTTCAGGGTCTGCGTATTGGTTTCCCTTCAAGTGTTTGGCAGTGCTTTGTTCAGACTCAGACACCTTGAGTGACACTTTTCCTGTAAAAGCAAATTTAAATTTCTTCAATACCTAGTTGTACACAGGACAACTAGTTTGCAGTGACAAGCACTGTCCACAAAGTTGCAAACTGGATACTCCTGACAGTGACTGATATTCTCACTCCAGCTGTCTAGTCAATAAAAAAGGATCTGTTGCCATGAATATGAACTTTCCTACTGTCTCCATTACCAACATGGTGGATATGGGCATCCTGAGGCAATGGAGAAATTGCCTCATGTTTACTGACAACGAGTTAATTCTCAAACAAACTGATATGGTATGTGAGAGATGTATTTACACATTCACTGGAAGCAAAGCTTTAACATAAAAGTACTCCTAAGGTCAATAAGGTTGCCAGTAGCACACACACTGCACCCATCATGCACAATTCACCTTCCTAAATCAGATGAAGTACACATAACAAAGAACCTCAGCAGCCTCAAATGCTCTCTTTCAATATAATACCCACATCAACACATAGAGCTACATCTCATGGAACCTCTACCTTTAAGACCATAAGGCAAACCACCACACAATCCAACATTCTAATCATTGGAGACTCCATTGTGAGACACACTGATGTCCCTCTCATCAGGCTGAGTAAGGAGAAAGTTATAGTCAGTTGCTTATCAGGGGCTTTGATCCACCATATTACGCATGTACTCAAGTCATTTGGCTACAATTACCAATATGACTCAGTCATAGTCCATGTGGGAGTAAATGACCTGAGACGTATCTCCCTAGACTATATGAAGAGAGAAATCATGAAGCTCTCAGAATATGTGTCTCAGTCTGGTAGGAACCTAGCATTGAGCAGCATTGTACCTTCTCCAAGGATGATGCCACAATATGAACAAAAGATGATTGACTTTAATAATTGGCTTAGTTTCTGGTGTCATTCTAAGGGGGTGTAATATTTGTCAGCATGGAAGGAGATGGTCAACAGATCACACTGCTTTGACAGGGATGGTCTGCGCCTCTCCCCTCTAGGCTTTCGAATATTAGTTAAAAAATTGCCTTTCCCCATAGTGCCTTTTTTGGCAATGCCAAACTGAAAGTACTCCCAACATGACAAATCAAAACCAAGAACATCTAAAGATATTACTGCTCAATGCTAGGAGTCTAAACAAAAAACTCCACTCCCTAGAAGCTCTCTTTATCCTAGGGAATGCAGATGTCTGTGCGGTCACTGAGACATGGTTTAAAGCCACGGAGTGCACACCAACAGTGCAAGGTAATGCCTTCCATACATTAGGCTAGGTACTTCACAGGCAGGGACTAAAGGTGGGGGGGGTCTCTATTTACATCAAAAGTACAGTAAAATCTCAGTTAACCAGCACTCATGGGGATGGGTAGATGTAGGATAACTGTACTTTCTGGTTGCTTAATTGTTACTATTAAAAATAGGCCTGACTAACACTGTAGCCTATACTATTTGGTTTGACTTGTTCTTAGGTTGGGGAGAGAGGGAATTTATTCTATCTTCCTTTTTAAAACTCTAAAACTCTAAAAATGCAAGGTATGTTTCTACTATCTTCCTTTTTAAAACTCTAAAACTCTAAAAATGTAAGATATGTTTCTACAGGGGGGGGGGCAGAAAGTGCAACATATGAAAATTGTACTGTATTTCTTCGATTTTCTTTTTCTAGTTGCTTGAGAGTTCTGGTTGCTTGAGTTCCGGTTAACAGAGAGTTTACTGTAAATATACTTCAAGGCTGGTCAAACAGGACAATGCACTTGAGCTGCTCAATGTTCAAATCACCATAGGTAAAATCCAATACCCCTTCCTTGCAAGCTATAGATCCCCTCTATGACCCAGGAAACCCATACCATGTATTTAAATTTATTAGAAACACTAACCATCCAACACAGTACCATATTCATGGGTGACTTTAATTACCCCACTATTAACTGGGAATCCTATATGACACCAAATGAATATGCACAGAGATTGCTGCATTTTGTAAACACAAACTCCCTGAGCCAGATAGTCAATGCACCAACCAGGGGTGCAACCATACTGAATATGGTCCTCACTAATATGGGAGACTGCTGCACACCCCCTATTATAATGCCTTCCCTGGTAAGGTCAGACCACAAAATGGTCTCCTTTGAAGTAAAAATAAAACCTGGACCCCAAGCTAAATCTGGAATATTCAGAAACTATTCTACGGTTAACCTCCTGCTATTAAGTGAGTACCTGGCAAAATTTCAAGCCCCCATAAACCCTGAGAACATTTCTGCCTATGGGGAACTGTTCACAGAAACCCTGTACAAACATGTTAATAACTGCATAGAGGCAGCTGTACCCACCAGGAAAAAGTACAAAACTAACTCAGAAAAGAAGCCACTCTGGTGGAATCACAAAATCAATCAACTGCATAACAGGAGGAAGAAAACTATGGCAAAAATTAGGAGGTGCATCACCCAGCAGGATAAAAGCACTCTCACCAAACTAAACAAGCAACTCAGTGGACAAATAATGTCTACCAAAGCAAGATTTGAGGCAAGCTTGGCCTCCTTGGCCGAGGACAACCACAAAGCATTCTTTAGCTATGTCTGCAACCTTAAAGGTAATACACAATTGTGTGTAGAGCTCATTGTAAATGCAGCCATCTGTACTGAGCCAGAAGATATAGCAAACCTCCTGGTTGATACATTCAGCTCCAACTTTACCCCTCTCTTCCCCTCAATCTTCCCTCAGGAAATATCATCAAATATAACTCCTCCTACTATCACGAGGGAACATGTCCTTAATGCTCTCTCTAAGACCATGGACACTGCATCAATGGGCCCAGACAATATCCCAGGATGCCTTCTAAATAACATGAAACAAGATCTATCACCCGTCTACAGTGGTGAGGAAATCATTCTATGTTGCTCAACTTATAAACAAAGGTATGGCATCTAAGTCCAAGGAAGTCATTGTTCCACTGTATTCAGCATTCATCAGACCTATCATTGACTACAATACCCTAGTTGGTTTATATCTAACCAGGCATACCCAACAATTGGAATATCCACAGACGTTCCTCACTAAAAGAATATAGGGTATAAGTAATATGTCTTATCCAGACTGCCTCAAGGCCCTATCCCTGTATTCTGTCTCCTACAAGCTTTTGAGAGAAGATCTATGCCTGGCATACAGGGCATTGTCAGACCCCACTCTGATGGACCTCCTGCATATCCACAAAAAAATTGGATGGGAAACTGGAAATTTGTCCCTTGCTTGGCATCTATGTCTCTAATGGAGACAAGTAACCTGTAAATGGTTCATCTTCCAGACCCATGCTTACACTTATCTAGGGTATCAGAACTTGTTAGAGATATGGCATGAATGGCTAGGCTTAAAAGATCCGTTGTGGTTGCTAGCCCAGTAAACAACTATGAACCTATGAACTTATGAACCTATGACCTTGTTAGCAGGTTCTCTGAAAAGGTCAACTCTAGTAGACTACTGACTCACTTAAGTCAATTATCTTAAGATCAGAGCTGTTGCTAAAAACTAATTATACACTAGAAAGTTTGTACAGGGTGATGTCATTATGGGTATCCATTACCACATAACCATAGCATGATTCTTTCTTTTTCCTTTATTGATGTATTTTTTCATGCAATGACCAGTTTTAATGTCACAAAAATCAGTTTCAAAGTAAACTTTTAATAATGTTTCCAGCTTTGTCTGTGGCTTAGGTGCTATAACCCATTATTGTGACTCTACAAGAATTAACTGGTTCAAAGAAGAGCTGTAAACTTTAGGTGGTTCAACTGCTGAGATCTCACAGGTTACTACATTCTAGAAAATGTCCTCCCTGTTTGATACGTTACATTGATACAAACTAATCTGTACTTTTTTCCTCAAACATTTCCAAACTATTACACTTTCCACTATATGACAGTTTTCTTAGGAATTTAGCTTCTGCTAGTCAGTGCTAAGTTAAAGAATAAGCAATTAACAGATAATCTGCAAACTTACCATTAAGGAAAGCCATAATGAACTATGTCAAGAGTGCCTAATCTTGTAATTGGAGCATAACTTAATTCTGAGCAGGTACAGTTCCTTCTAACTTTTTTGGTACACTGCTTTCTCTCTATTCCATAGGTAATTTTATTGTTATCTTTATCATCTTCCCTTCCTTCCCCTCCCAGCTAACATCACACCAGTTTCTAAATCCCCCCTCTGTATACTCCTGTATTTATGGTGGATTGGATATGGGAACTGGTCCGATGACAATCGCCTGAGTGTTACTAGGGGATTCCCCAAATGAGCAGTGATATGTGCTTTTCCAGTTGGACATTCATGTGCATTTCTGCATGCTTTACTGAGACATACACATCTGCACTTGGGCCAGCCAGGGACATTAGTGGTAAAACAAAAACAACCTGTACCCCAAGATACATGTGTGCTCTGTATGGTATAGGCAGGTAGCAATCTGTGTGCCACACAGTGTTGGGGGTCACAAATATGTACTGGCATTAACACAAAAATGTTCCACTTAAAGAGGATCCACTACAATGGGTCAGCACATGGCTAATAACAGCAGATCTCTACAGATGGATTGCACTATGTTCATGGCACAGTCTAATGGCACAAAGGCATTGTCAACCTTGCTAATAGTGTGTGATGCATTCTAGTTACTTAAAGCTGAGGGAGACTATGGAGGTTCTGGATAAAGTCCTAACATCATCTATGCTTAGCAAAGGACTTCCTGGTCATGTCAGCCCCAGCTCTGATACACAGCTAACATGGACAACGTTAAAGGGATACACTTCCCCCAAGGAGTGCACAGGCAGCATTAGGAAGAGGTGAGTAGATGGCTATCACCACCTTGGCTCCACAACATTTATTCACCTGGGTGATACCCTTGACATCAGTTAGCAGGTGTGCAGGTACATGATCCAGCCACAGACAGCCACTATTAAGATTATGTCAAATGTGATGAGTATGCAGAATGGCCTGTATGAGGACCTTCAGCCATTGCAGAGACCGTGCAAAATTTTTAATGCATGCAAAGTGACATAGCCTAAAGGGACCTGGAGCAGGCATACCGGGTAATGGTGGCTCACTTGTCATCAACTGGTGCATACTATCCATGGGTGAATCCATCTGGGCTGTCACTGCTTTCATGAATGTGGTCAACACTCTTCTGTGCTCAAAGTGAAACCAGAAGAGTGCTGACCACATCCATCTGGGCTCTCACTGCTTTCATGAAGAGTGCTGACCACATCCATCTGGGCTGTCACTGCTTTCATGGATGTGGTCAACACTCTTCTGGTTTCACTTTGAGCACATCCCATTTGGCAACACACTCAGGGTGCACCAGTTCGACACTGACCTTCTCCCCCATAGCCTTACCTCTGATAACACCTATCCATATCTATATATGGCATTGCAGATATCATCATTTTGCAAGAGTAGCACAGTGGGGACCACAGTGACATTCCTGCAGATGCACCTGACATTCTACACCATCCACTGTATAAGCTGCTTCCAGTCCTGACACTGCAAGACAACATAGTACACTCAGCCTGCATTCTACCCATGGAAACTCCATCCCATCACTCAGTGAAATTATCTCTGACACTCCAGCCATCTAGCTTTTTGTGTGGTTACCAAATCCATCACTCACGACCCTTCTAACTAAGTTAGCACTGCTGTAACCTGTCACTGGACCCCACTCCACCTGTGCAAATGATGACTGTGGCTTGCCAATCTCTATGACCTTTGCATATATAATATTGACTGACATGCAACATGGCCAATCAATGCACTGTATTATTTAGTCTGTAAGTTTTTAATGCATGCATCTGTTTTATTCTGTGTTTTTTTTTTATCATGGCAAATACACGTGTCAGTGTAGTGCACCCGTCTCTATCTTGCTCAAGGTCCACTACAACCTGTTCCACTTATGATTCTTCACCAGGCTGTTCCTCCACTATTGGCACAGATTTGTATAGATGGTTTACTGTTGAAATTCTGAAACTGCATCAGTCAACCAGTCAGAATGTCAACCCAAAATGCTAAATTTGGCATTTTGAAACAGCAACCAAGGCAAAAATGAATACATCGACATCCATAGTTCAATGTATTCAACATAGCAGGAGGTGACATCAGTCATCCATGCTATGCACATTAATGTACCGTTACACTCTACAGTCAATGGTACATTAATTGTACTATTTTGCAGATGGGCTATGCCCCCCTGCACCACACACTCCCTGCAAATTAAATATACCAACTCCAAGATCACACTACAGTGAGTAAATGGGCTAATTCCCTTTTCCTCACTGAACTGCAATCTCCCTGTACAATGCCAAACCCAAATACTCAAACTACACCACCCATTCTCTGTACTGTAGTCAATGAATTTTGGTTCGGCATTCTGCCAACTTGAAAACTGCCTTTTGACCACATGCTGGTCGACCGAAGCAGTTTCAGAATTCTAATAGTAAACCTATATAGATATACCAGTTTTCACAGTATAATGAAATGTAACATGGCACAGACCCCAAATATCTTGCATTAGATCTCTGGAGCATACTGCAGTGTGGCACATAATGTGTCCAGACAATGGAATTAGGCCTTCAGTATTCTGAACACATTTAATGATGTTACATGCAGTATCTCTAACAGTGTGGTATTGTAGGCCATCTGCCACAGTCTGAGAGCTGTGGATGGGTGTCATCAGCCACAGTTTCAAAGCATATCCAACATCATCTGCAACACAAAACAGTGGACATAATTATGAGTATTCTGCTACCTACATTCATGGGTTTGGAAATTCATGGCCAATATGGTGGCAATATGTGCACCTACCAACTAATATAATGCTCTGGAAACGCACTCCAGATGTGTAAATCTTGGGAACTGCCTGAATGGTGCAGAGCCGCATAGTGTATACTCTGTGCACTGCATACCATCTGGCATTTGATGGAGAGAAAGCCCTTACACTTTCTCTTGGAGACTCCATGAGGAGCAAGTGAGGCCTTGATAGCAATGTTGGAGCAATCAATGGTCTTTATGTCCTCAGAGAAATGGGCTATGACATACAATATCCACATAACAGTGGTGCTTTAATCTGCTGTCCATGGAAGTCAAATATGCACCTCCACATGATGCAAAGTTAAATCAAGGAACTGGCATGGGGGCCAGAACCATAGATCCAGGGGGAGGGGGACCCCCCACACACACTTTTACATCTGCAAGACCTGAAGGGAAAAATTAATGAAATGGAGTTTTCAGTCTAACATGGATTCACCTGCGGAAGTTTAACTAACTAAACTAGCTCTTCTTGTTCTCTTATTCCTCTGTGTTACAGGAGTTATGCTGCCGCTGTTCTGTTGGTGCTGCCAGAGCCAGAGTCATGCCAGTAAGGAGTGTTTTATTCTTTTATTTGAAGGAGTTATGCTACTCCCGTGTGTGTGTGTGTGTGTGTGTGTGTGTGTGTGTGTGTGTGTGTGTGTGTGTGTGTGTGTGTGTGTGTGTGTGTGTGTATGTGTGTGTAAAATGCCCCAGTTAGGTATACCTGGTGGTTAGTGTTACTCAGGCTCAAACAAGAGCCTGAATTCTCTACCCATACCACCACTTGTGATTCAGAGAGTTGACCCATAGCTCTCAACTGTCCAGATTTTCACAGATTATTTTGCTCATACTTTTGGTCTGTTCCTCTTAAAATTTGTGGTTTTCTGGCAAATCAGTGAGAACTGAATTCACTAAAGAATGATAGCTCTTTAAGTTTCAGTCTTCTTATCTTTCAGGAAACACATGGTAACACGTAACATTTTATTTTAGCAACTTTCTAAGATTAAACAAGCAATATTTAAAATGTGTCCCTGGTTTTGGGCGTTTGCCCCCCCCCAAATAAATGTTGGTTTTTCCAGATGTATTGTGCTGTGAAGTTGAGAGATTTAGTTGAGTCTCAAGTGGATTTTACAAGGAGTGAGAGCTTCAGGGGAAGTTTAGTGGTACTTATGGTATGTTATTTGCATTTTTAGTAGCACAACAGGTAGTATACTTGCTTTTGATGTGGAAGGCTGTGGTTTCTGCTCCCAAAGTCTGCAGATGGATCACTAATATTGTACTTTAAAGGGAGTGGATGCTGCAGTACTATGAATGTCCTCCTTTGGAGGAGTTACCTAGTAACTATGTTTCTGTTATCAGTTTGCCATACATTCCCCACTGCAAAATTACTAGCTTATAATTTTTTTAATGTTGCATAGGCAATTTATTCTTCAAGGGCAACAGACACTTTATTTGTAGATGAAACAATGAAAATTGTTTGCTAGCAGCAACTGCTTCATTAGTTACAGATCCCTTTAATGTGGAATTATTTAGATGACTTACTTCTGCAGAGATTTTTCATATTTACTGATATTGGTGGATTGTAACAACAGACATTTGAGTGGCCTTTTATAGGTTCATAGGTTCATAGGGCCCTGAAAATACAAACCTATATGAAAAGACAAAAATTAAACAAAATAAATAATAGGCAACGGTTTCGGCTGAAAAGGATTGTATATGCTAGATCCATCTCATAGAAATCATATGGTTATCCACATTGTTTCCATATTGTTAAGTTTATTATTTCTATGCATTTTAATTTTATCAATACAGATGATGGTTTGTAATGGCACTGAGGTGTTCACTGAATCTGAACTGCAGTTACCAAAAATGTTAATTTGATATACTTGAGAATATTTTCACAGGCACTGCAGTGCCAAGGAAAGCATCCAATCCAAGCAATGGGTCACATTTATCTGGTAAAATATCATTCAAAGTAGTAACAAATCTAATTGGCTGCCTTAGATTAGATGTTTCATGATGCTTTTGCTCAATGGTGTAAGATATGATGCTTGGGATAAGTTGTGAATCCTGGATTATATTCCTGAATTCAGTTGTATCTTGTATCCTCGATCTAACATGAACCAAAAAGAAAAATATCTTAAGATTAATCAATCAGCTACTGATATATGATGTGCCCTCATAGGCGCCCTGCTGCTAGTACATAATATTTCATCTTTTGAATTATCACCAAATATCTACTGAGTTTGATAGATTCTCTACTGGATTTAAAATGGAAAAGGATTATTTAGCAGACAGACTTGCAAAAAACTCAAAGTGGCTGAACCTATGCCCCAAATATACAAGCATTCACATGATGCCAGAAATCGCTGCTATTTCATATTGGTTAAACATGTGTTATGTAAAACATTTTATTTTGACGGACACAACCTATTGGGCAATTAAGGGACGGCAATGAGGGGCTTCTTTTGCCCCAATATATGCTGACCTTTATGACCTAGATGATTGTTGGATGGTGTGGCATGGGAGATAAGGACCCTTGGATGTTGTTGTTTCCAGACAGATGGATCATACTTAAGATTCTCAATGAGGGACTCTGCCTAACCTGGACTGGGATTTTATTCCAGAGTGAAGGGAGCCTCTGGGGTTGAAATTTTCTGAAATGGGTAGTTTTGTCATTATTGGTTCATATATTTTGTTTCAGTGCTTACTAGAAGACCGTTCCAAACTACAAATTTAAAACACATTCTAACAAGTGGTGCTGTATTATACAAGGAATATAATTTAATACTATCAGGTTAATACAAGGAATATAATTTAATACTATCAGGTTAATACAGTCAGGAAGGTGAATCAAAGAATGCATACATGTATGGTTGCTCACAGATACAGGAGATCAAAATAGGGGAAGAGTCCAGTCACCAATGTTGTCCCCCAGGATTCTGTGCTGAGACTTTTTATGTTTGGCATATTCATCTCAAAAGTAAAAGGAAATGCCAAAGGGCTTTGGCCGACTAAGTTTGAGATGACTGCAAGCTAGGAGCAGTTACTGAATCCCCAAATGATTTAATCATCATGCAGGAAGGTTTATCCCAAACAATAAATGGTGACAGAATTATGAATTGAAACTAAACTCCAAGAAATACATTATCATATCCTTTGGGAAGTCATCTACTCCAGGGAATTACAAAACTGACAATGCCTCCTGAGAACTGACCCAGTTGTTTGGCATTTGGGAACTTGTGTATACAGTTTACTTTTGACCAATATGTGCCCAGTCATAAGAAAGTCTTTCTATATTGCACAGCTTATAAACAAATTGATTGTGACTAGATCTAGAGATATTATTGTCCCACTTTACAAAGCCCTCATTAGGTCAATCATTTTGTATAATGCCCACTTTGGCATGTATCTGTCCAGACCCATACAACAATTGGTATACCCACAGAGATACCTTACTAAAAGGATACAAGTCCTAAACAATAGGTCTTGCATGGACCACCTCAAAGATTTATCACTATAATCAGTATCCTAAAGAGTGCTTAGAGGTGACATTACTGGCATACAAGGCATCCTCCGACCTAATACAGATAGACCTACTGAACATCAGCAAGTGAAATAGCATCAGAAATACTCAGTCGAGGTATCTAAACTGAATGTTGTGGAGAGATGGATATACATATATCACAGAGGCTACCACTGTTCCAGAACAGACTACCCATTCAAGTAAAATAAAGCTCATCCCTGTCCATATTTAATTGCAACTCACTAAGCTAGGCATCAACCCCTATATCACTAGGTGGGTTGCAAACTGGCTCACAGATAGAACCCACAGCGTGAAAGTAGCTGACTCCCAAGTCAGACTGCTGAGCAGTCATGAGTGGAGCCCCGCAGGGTTCGGTCCTGGGTCCTTTCCTGTTTGGTATCTACTTCTCTGAAGTCCAGGCCAACACAAAGGGACTCTGGATGACAAAGTTCACAGTCAATTGCAAGTTGGGAGCTATTACAGAAAGGCCTCACTGAGACCAACGACTGGTGTCAGAACCATGGCCTTAAGATTAATGCCAAAAAATGTATCGTCATCCCCTTTGGGAAAAACCCAGTTCCCATGAATTACCACATCAATGGCAGTCCACAGGACACAGAAGGCATTATAAGAGATCTGGGAACACAGGTTGAAAGCAACCTCTCTTTTGACCACCACATTGCCACTGTGGTCAGAAAGTCCTTCTATGTGGCACATCTCATTACTAAGGGTTTTGCATCCAGGAAGAAAGAGGTCATTGTCTCCCTCTACTCTTCCCTCATTAGGCCAGTCATTGAGTACAATGCTCCATTTAGCATGTACCTCACTAGACATGTGCAACAACTGGAGAGGCCGCAAAAGTACCTCACAAAGAGGATCCTATGCCTTAAACACATGCCCTATATGGACAGACTCAAAAAACTTCAACTATTCTCTGTCTCATATCGCCTACTTAGTGGCAATCTCTGCTTGACTTACAAAGGCATGTCTGACCCAGCTCTGCTAGAAATGCTACATCTAAAGAAATCCCAATTCCTCCACACCACATGTTCCAGAGACCTCAACCGCATTACCACAATCAACAGAACAAGCTGGAGGGACAGGTTCATAACCCAGAGACTGATCATGCTGTGGAATAGACTTCCCATACATGTCAAACAGAGCACCTCACTGGCCCTCTTGAAGAGAAATCTTGATGAGTGGATGGGAAAGAGAAAATTCACCCTGGGGATCACTTCAGTGACTCTACTTGACAGAGGCACTGCGAACTAAGGTTGGGTGGCACGATGCCAGGGTAATCCTATGGGCTAGGCTTGTAAAGGCTCCAGAGCCATAAGCCTAGTACACACCTATGAACCTATGAATCTGTGAATCAAGTTGCCATGTCTGAGTTGGGCATTTACCTATACAGTGGATCCCATTAGTATATTTACAAGTTATTATGCTGTCATTCATTCATTTCATGTAATGCGTCCCACACTATTTTCCCACTAGAACTGCCATGCTGCATGTTTCTGAATTTCCCCGTCCCTATGTGTTGCTGCTGACTACATTCTTTTATTTTAACAATTGCTCTTCTTGTTTCTAAATACCCTCCATATCTATCTATTGATCTATCTATCTGTCTATCTATCTATCTATCTATCTATCTATCTATCTATCTATCTATCTATCTATCTATCTATTTCCATTCAGAGTCACTCTGTCATATGCTATTTACTAGAAATATGTCTATCGACATATTGTAGATTGGATGAATTCTGCTTTCTTTTATTTAGTCATCCTAGACTCTAGCATAAATTAATAGAACTGAATGCAAAACACAGAAAAACTATAGAAAAAGTGCAGTTTTGTTTTTTGGTGGGACACAGGTGGACAATAGTCTCTCATTTGATAACCACATTGCCACAGTAGTCAGAAAATCCTTCTACTTGGCACACCTCATCACAAAAGGGTTCTCCTCTAGAAAAAAGGAGGTCATTGTTCCTCTCTACTCATCTCTCATCAGACCCATTATGGAGTACAATGCCCCATTTGGCATGTATCTCACAAGACACCTACAACAATTGGAAAGGCCACAGAAATACCTCATTAAGAGGATTACCAGCCTCAAACAGATGCCATACACTGACCGTCTCAAAAACTCCATCTCTACTCCATCGCATATCACCTACTCAGAGTCTATCTCTGCCTAACATACAAAGCTATGTCAAACCAAGAGCTGTTGGACATGCTACACTGAAAGAAATCACAATGTCTCTGAACCACACACTCCAGGGACCTAAATCTTGTCCCCACAATAAACAGAACATGCTGGAGGGATAGATTCCTGTCCCAGAGACTTCCCATACTGTGGAACAAACTACCCATTCATGTCAAGCAAAACTCCTCATTGGGCCTCTTTAAGAAAAATCTTGATGACTGGATGGGTAATAGAAAATTCATCCCGGGGATCACTTTTGTGGTACTGCTTGACAGGGGCACAGGAAAATTATTTTCTTGGGTGTGTCAAAAACCAGGGAACCTTTTTGGATAGGCTTATATAGGTCCCAGGGCTGATAGCCTAATACCTACCTATGAACCTATAAACCTATGGTCACATTTAGTTCAAAGAGCATGTATGTACTGATTTTAAACACTAAAGGAATAGCTTTGTTACTTGTGCTGAGTTTTTTTTCATAGTATATTTTTTATGATTTCTGTTTCACTGGTTTGTTACTCATTAGTGTTGTAGGGACACAGCTTGCATCAGTTTAAAGCATATAAAATATTTCATCAACAAACTACATTCAAGAGTGTACCAGCTTTTGTGAGTAAATAAATGTTTTAGCAAATGTTCATACTTTTAGAGGTTCATTGCTTCATAGGTAAGTGCTAGGCTAGCTGCCCTTGTGGGTCATTTTAAGCCTAGCAAACTTCCCTTTTTGTGCTTAAAATAACCTCTCCCATTTGGTTATAGATTAGTTTTCCCTGTCCCATTTGGTTATAGATTAGTTTTCCCTGTCCCATTTGGTTATAGATTAGTTTTCCCTATCCCATTTGGTTATAGGCTGGCTTTACCTATCTCAGGGTCGATAATTATATGTTACCCCTAATGAGAATAAATGGAATCATACAATAGATAATTTGAGGGGACCCATGCATGAGATAAAACATTTAACAACTGCATCTGTCAATTAGTAGTACAAGGGGCAGTTCTGGACTAAATTTTCTTATCCCCAGATCTAGGTTGTGCTTGAAAATGGACAGGGAAGAAATTTGTTTTATGTGGGTGGGCAGTCTGTTCCACAGCAGCAGTATCCTCTGCAAAATATACCTGTCCCTCCAAACCATTCTGTTGATTTTGCAGAAGACGTTTAGATCCCTAAACCAAGTATTTCTGATGCCATTTGACTTGCTGATGTGCAGTAAATCCATCAATAATGGGTCTGAGGATGCCTTGTATACCATGCATAGGTCACCTCTTAGCAGTCTGTCTGTAGGATACCAAGTACACTGACATGGCTTTGAGTCAATCCATGTAGGACATGTTGTTTAGGCCTTGTATCCTTTTAGTAAGGTATCTCTGCGGGTATACCAGTTATTGCAGGTGTCTGGACAGATACATGCCAAAGGGGCAATATATTCAATGACTGGCCTAACGTTGGCTGAGTAAAGGGAGACAATGACATTCCTAGATATAGACATAATCTCTTTGTTTATAGATATGCAATATAGAAGGACTTTCTTACAGCAATAGACACATGTTGGTCAAAGTGTGGTCACTGTCCACATAAGTTCTCAAATCCTGAAAAACTGTGTCAACTCTAAGGAGAATATTGTCAGTGTGGTAGTTTCCTGGGGTATATGACTTCCCAAAGGATACAATTATGCATTTTTGGCATTTAGTTTCAGACCATGATTTTAACACCAGTTTTTTACTGAGAACAAACCTTACTGCAGGATGGCTAACTCATCTGGGAATTCAATGACTGCTCCAAGCTTGTAGTCATCTGCAAAGTCAGTCAGCCAGACCCCTTTGTTGTTGGCTATAACTTCATAAAATTAGATGCCAAACAAGAGAGGTCCCAACACAGAACCCTGGGTAATGCCACTGGTGATTTAGATTATCTGCATCCTATCTGTGAGCCATTTGGCAATCCAGAGGGTGACATAGGGGTTTATTCCAAGTTTATTTAGCTTTTCTACTATGCCTGAGTGGGGAATTGTGTCAAAAGCTTTGGCCAGGTAAAATTATGCGGTGTACACCATGTTGTCTTCATCCATTGCTTTGGTGACCTTTTCAAAACAATCCACCACACTGAGTAAACATGACCTGCCCTTGAAGAATCCAAACTGAGACAGGTCCAATGTTTGGAGGGTCCCTATGTCTTTACTGATTAGTTCCATGGCAAGCCTTTCCTTGGCTTTTCATATGAGGCTGGTCAGACTTATGGATCTATTGAAGGTCCTCCCTTATGCAGGAGAATGACCATAGCTGTTCTCCATTTGCTTGATACAAAACATGTATGAAGGCTAGACTAAAAAGTGTTGTTAGGTGTGTGGTTAAATTGTGCTTCATTCTATTTAAGATGCATTTAGGGATACTGTCAGGACACATCAAGGCAGTATTTTTAGCTTTTGACAACACTTTTAGGACTTTAATGATATCTTGAGGAACAGATGGAAGGGAGATGCCAAATGATGCCAGTTTGTTGCATACTTCAGAATACAGAGCAATGTCCTTTGTGATGAAGCATGATTCATTATGCATGTTGCATGCTAAATATATTATGTCTAGCAAAAAATAAGGAGCTAAAGCTGAAGCTTAAGCTGAATGGAGGACAGCCACTGCCATTCCTCCACACAAAAGTGGAGTGTCCACTGACCCGGGCAATTATAGGGCCATCAGCTTAACTAGCCTGATCTGCAAGGCCATGGAATGCATTATCATGGACTTTATAAACAAGGACATTGGCAACCTCCAAATGCTTGACCCCACACAGTTTGGTTTTTTCAAAGGGAGATCATGCCTGTTAAACTTGGTCAACTTCTTTGAAACAGTCACTAAAGCCATGGATGAGGGGAAGATGGTGCACACCCGCCTTCCTTGACCTAGCCAAAGCCTTTAACACTTTTCCCCACTCTGGCATAACAGATAAACTCTCCCAGCTAGGCATCAAACCGTACGTTACCAGATGGGTAGCTAACTGGTTCACTGGTAGAACCCACTCAGTCAAAGTAGGGGAAGCCATCTCTAGTAGTAGACCCGTAATGAGTGGTGTACCCCAATGATTGGTCTTGGGGTCTCTACTGTTTGGGATATACTTTTCTGAAGTGCAAGCCAAAACCAGTGGTCTGTGGCTGACCAAGTTTGCAGATGACAGCAAGCTGGGTGCTGTCTAAAATTCCCCTAATGATGTGAACATCCCGCAAGAGGTCCTTACCCAAACTAATGACTGGTGCCAGAACCATGGTCTCAAACTGAATGCCAAGAAATGCATCATTATCCCCTTTGGGGAAAATGTCATCCCCACTAATTATCACATTAATAACACCGTACTAAGCATGCAGTCAGTCGTGAGGGACTTGGGCACCCAGGTTGATAGCAAACTGACTTTTGACCACCACATTGCCACCATTGTACGGAAGGCTTTCTACATGGCCCACATCATAAATAAGGGCATTTCATCCAGGAACAAGGAGGTCATAACATCCCTGTACTCCTCTCTTATCAGACCCATTATCGAGTACAGTGCCCACTTCAGTATGTAACTTGCCAAGTACATGCAGCAGTTGGAGAGACCACAGAGGTTCCTGACCAGGAAAATCCAGGGTCTCAAACACCTATCCTATACAGATAGGCTAAAAGTCCTGTTCGTCTACTCAGCCTCATACAGATTGCTCAGAGGTGACCTGTGTCTCTCCCTCTGCATGTCAAGTAGAGCATCTCTTTAAGATGAACCTGGACGACTGGATGGGAAACAGAAAATATACCTCTGGGATCCCACCTGTATCCCTGTTGGACAGGAGAAACAGGTTCTGACTTTGAGGGAACATGGGTGAAATTCTTGGCTAGGCTTATAAGGGCCTCTGGGCCAATAGCCTAGTATCATCCTATGAAACTATGAACCTATGAGAAATGCATTCTGGCAGATAGTGCTTTTTAGTTACACATGGACTGCAGTTTGTAGATGCATTACAATCCTCCTTCAGAAAAACATTATCACATTCTCCAGATTAACTAAATAATTGGATTTTGCTGCTCAAATTATCAAATTCTTTGTGGAAACAATATAATTACTACTGACACACATACAATAGAAATGTATTCCAAAAAAATGCATTACTGTACACAATAACTATTACTTTTTCAACTATACTATTTCTGCTGTTTGCAGAATGGTTACTTAGCAACATAAATATCATGTTAAAATGAGCTTTGCCCCATATTGTTAAGTCTATGTATGATTACTTTTGATGGCTATGCCTGGATGTTAATATACATCTCAGAAGATAACCTGGAAAATACACTGAATAGAGGTACCAAGCAGTCACTAATAACCAGGAATACAAAAACAGTACCTCGGAAAGGAAAAAACAGTGCTCTCACACTCCAAGACCAAACTTTAATATGAAATATTCCAACACATAAAAGCTTTACAGACACTGCATATTCATCCCTATTACACAGACTTCCTCAGATGCGGACCTTACACAATCACTTAATTTTTATAACCCATCTAATAATTCAGTTAGATTAAATGAACCAATAAAAACGCTTCTTTCAAAATCAACATAAATACATATGTTAAAAATATTGTTAAACCATTGCTAAAACCTTTTCCAAAAATCTGCACACATATAAAAATCTTGACCATCTAAAATTATGCCATAAAAGTCTCTTCATAATAACTAAATATATTTAAGAGTGAATGAATGAATAAAATGTATTAATTAATAAATATTCATGAGTTTAAGATGAACATAAAAAAAAAATTGGTACAATGGTGCCACCTTGTGACTCAAAGTTAAAACTACACCCATTTTTTTACAAAGGATTTTCAGAACACATTTTCCCTTATTCATTATAACTTAGCCACTCTCATTTTCAATAATGGGGCAATGGAAATATTGTCATTCAAACCTAGTGGTGTTGTAGTTTGTAATTTTAGTTGCCACTATAACTATTTTTACTCATTTTTTTCTTCCCACAACCCCCTCTTGCTTCTTTCTTCACCTGTTCTAATACAAAAAACACCTAGCATGCTTTCTTACATTCTTTTGTGTGTTTATACAAAGTATTTGTTTCTTTTTTTGTTTGTATATCATTATGGTGTTCGTAGATCCTTCTTCTTAGTTTATGTTCTGTCTTTCCTATATAGAAAGAACCACATTCCTCACAACATGCACAGTAAACTAGTCCAGCTGAATCACAATTAAAAAATGAATTCCAAACTTTCCACCTATTTCTACTTACTATAAATAGTCGGTCTTTATTCACAATGTAACTACATTGTGAGCAATGCCCACACTTATAGGTCTCTTTCGTTCTTTTGCCTATATTGTGTTTGTACTCATTTTCTAAAAGACATTTCAAATTCTGAGAGTTTCTATACACAGTTTTAATCGTATCTTTGGGAACTTCACCTAAGTCAGTAAAACCTAAGAACCTTTCCCATTCAGACCTTATAATTTTCTTAGCCATCCCTGCACTAACATTGCACTCTCCTGCTAAAGCCTTTCCAAATTCCTCCTGCTGACCTTAATTCCTCCTGCTGACCTTAATTCCTCCTGCTGACCTTTGTTCAAGTCCCCCTTAATTATTGTTGTTTCTCCTAAAGCAGGCTTAAATCTTTCCTTCCTATCTTCATTTACTTCTTCTCTGCATCTCAGAAGATGCCCACTTACTGAAGTGAAACCATTGGCTAAGTTACAGGGTTACTCAGTGAGGTAAAGAGACAAAACACCTTTGTCCAAAGATAAGACAGAAAAAAAATAATTTTATTGGGTACCTTAGCATACTTTGAGTATTTGGAACCAAATGCATAAATTTAATTTATGATGAGGATTCTTGTCCAAAAACAATGTTTTATGAAGAATTGGGGCAAAGTCCTTCCCTCTTTCATATATTATAACCAACTATGAGGTTACTATTACACAGCAAGAGGATAAAATATTGAATTAAGCCAGCAGAATCCCTTTCTCTTTTCCTTTGTGAATAATTATTGGAAATCTGTATGTGTTTTGGGGAAAGAACAGCTCAAGTTTTAAAAGTGTACTACAATCTTTCAGAAATAATTTGCTTTGTTGCTGTAAGGAGCTGTGCCTCCTGCATGTCTTCTACTGAATATTAAACTCTGGAATCCAGCCTGACCCCAAGGAAAGCATACAATTTGTGCTGAAGTGTAGTTTTTGATATATGTTATTGATAGTGAAATATTTATTTAAGATAAACATCTTTATAAGTGAGTCATTTTAGAAAAACTCCTCAAGGGTCATAGATTTGGCTGTCAAGGTTCTTAGGTTTAGCTGTCAAGAGTGTAATTTATTGGGCTACAAAAAGCTTAAGAGCTGTGATGTCTAATGTCATGTTGATATTTCTTACTTCCCATACATAGAAACACAGATACACACACGCACACACACACACACACACACACACACACACACACACACACACACACACACACACACACACACACACACACTCACACACACACACACACACACACACACACACACACACACACACACACACACACACTTGTGGGGAAAAAAATATAAGTATACATATATCTTCTTTCTTCTACTTTCGGCTTTTTCTGGTTAGGGGTCGCCACAGCGGATCATCTGTCCGCTCATGATTGGCAGTGGAGTTTTACAGTGTCGAGTTGCCAGCCTGCTGCCCAACCTTCCACAGAAGGCACACACACGCACACACTCACAACTAGGGCCAATTTAGAGTGTCCAATCCATCTACTGCATGTCTTTGGGATGTGGGAGGAAACCAGAGCACCCGGAGGAAACCCACACGACCACAGGGAGGACATGCAGACTCCGCACAGAAGGCACCCCAGCCTAGAATCGAACCTGAGAACCTCTTGCTGTGAGACGGCAATGCTAAGCACTGCACCACATATATATATATATATATATATATATATATATATATATATATATATATATATATATATATATATATATATATATATATATATATATATATATATATATATATATATATATATATATATATATATATATATATATATATATATATATATACATATATATAAATATATATATATATATATATATATATATATATATATACATACATGGATACTTGCAATTCCAATATGTTATTCTTTTCTGAACATAATATATATCCAATCTATGTGGGGGGCTACAACCCCCACACCCCCCCAATGTGGGAGGCAGTATCCCCTCACACTCCCCTTACTGTATATAATAACTCCAGGGTCACACTACAGTGGGGAAAAGACCATATTTAACTTTCAGTGAAATGTGTTTCAGTGAATTGAGCTTTCAGTGATTTGTGCAGTCATTTGACTTTCATTGAAATGTGCTTTCAGTGAATAGTCCTAGACCCATATATATATATATATATATATATATATATATATATATATATAGATCACCTTCATTTACTTGACAGTTCATTTGCTCAACAGAAATTTCAAGCAGCCCAATTGCCTGATAGTTCATCATTTGCCTAATAGTTAATTTGCCCAACAATTAGAAAAAGGCAAATAAAAGGTATATGTCCTTTTCCCCACAGTAGTGTGATCCTGGAGTTAGAATATATAGTTGGGGGGGTGGGAGACAAAGGCCCCACCTACTTTGGTTTTAGTGAACCATAAAAAAACACATTGGACAATATAAAACCAAACTAAGTGGGGGAAGCCCCCGCGCACCCTACAGCTGTGCCCCCCACTCACCCCAAGTATATTTTCTAACTTCAGGATTGCACTACTGTGGGAAAATGGACATGTACCTTTTATTTGACTTTTTCTAATTGTCGGGCAAATGAGCTGTCGGACAAATGAACTGCCAGGCAATTGGGCTGGCTGAAATTTCTGTCGGGCAAATGAACTGTCAGGCAAATGAATGGCAACTGAAGGTGATCCATATATATATATATATATATATATATATATATATATATATATATATATATATATATATATACATATATATATATATGTATATGTAGATTGATATAGATATAGGGATATAAAATATGCTGTTTATTTCTTGTGTAGGCAGAACACTGTGCTATAATGGGAGATCAGATTCATTTTGGACAATGTTACATGAAAGTAAATAATGTCACACAGAACGTTCTTGGAATGGAAAGAAAATGAAAAAAGGGTCTTATTAGTTATATGTGTTTACGATTGAAGACTGAGGAACAACTGATAAGACATGCTGGGAAGATTTATAGTGGTGAGAACTTGTGGTAGAATGTACAAATTACACTGACTGCACTATATAATCCATTGAAAGCAGTGAGGCAAGCTATAAAGAATATTATGTGAGCAGCTATAGCTTTTCATCAAGGATGCGTGGCACTAATAGGAGATTGGAACAGTATAGGAAAAAAGGAAAATATCTCTGGAGGTCCAAGATACCATAGTATACTGGCTGAGATCAGATAGTCAGAGAAATATATGCATTTATTCTGGCTTATGGATGTAATGAAATGATGTATAAAGAATATGCAGAATGACATGGAATATATGCATTTCTCAGTAAAATGCAGTTTGTTGGCAACAATAGGTAGATAATGTCTATATAAAATAATTGTAACATAGTCCCAACTAGGAAAACATATAAGTGATAATATCAGGCCATCCGCGTCTATAAATTAAGTTTTGTAAGCAAGTTTAAATCTGTAATAATAAACATTAGTATTTTGCAGTGTTTCTTCTGAAAAGGAGCTTAATTAATGATTGAGTAGATGAAACTTTAACTGAAATGTTATTAGAGTTGAACCTAAGCAGTAAAGACCTTGCAAAGACCTGGGATAATTGTAAACTGAAGAACAAAAGTGTGGTTACAATGACAGAAAATGAGATATTGAATGATTGCCACAATAGGTATATAAAGGGATTAAAAAGTAAGTGATTTACAGAAGTAAAACAGAATAAATGGTATACAACATGTTGAAGAGCAACTGAAAAAAGGTAAAATGGCTATGGTAGAGTACTTAGAAAAGATGAAAGAACACAGAGCAATGGTTTCAATTATTTTTGAAAATAACCCTAGATCAACTAAATTGTTGGCTCAACATCAAATGCAATAAAAGGCTGAAAGTATGGCAACATACTTTGCGAATTATGAAAATGGTAAAGTAGCAGTAGATCCAAGAAAGAATGTGAATGTAATAACACATTATTATAGTACATTATATATAGAGATGATGTAGATGTTGAGAGGTACACACAGCTACACACAAGAAATCGTAACATATTTGAAATAATTAGAGTTCCCTCAAATAATAGAAGTAGAATGATGGGTTTTAAGATCAAAATTAAAGGAAATTTAAATTAAAGAAACAATGAAAAACCAGAATACAGTGACAAACCCCAGTAGTGATGCAATTCCAATACAAGTGTGGAAAAAGAAGGAGCAGAAGGTAAACGTTTGCCTCATACTTTTAAACTTTTTATTTTTCTGGGTGGGGATGTGCCCTTCACTTGGAAAGAAGCAGTAGTGGTATTTATGCTAAAAAGCACCAGGTTTGGCAAAAAGAATTGTAAAAATATTTGCATGAATAATAGACCTGATCGGTGTGGGTTTATAGAATGGAGGAAAACTTTTGAAAATATTAACAGAACTCTTTTGATTCAAATAGATGCCCTGGACAACAATAATAATAATAATAATTATAATAATAATAATAATAATAATAATAATAATAATAAATTAATGTTAATAGGTTTCCATGCTGAAAAAGTGTTTACAGAGTGAATTCAAAATTTATGTAAAGATCTTTTGAGGCATTTGACTTTCCATAAACATGGACATTATTTTTTAATTGTATCAATTTTGTCATTGTACATATAATAACACTTTTCAATAATAGCATTTATCATAGACATATTCACATATAATATTTATTTCAGTCTTGTTTCCCATTATTATACAACATAATTGCCAAAGTAAATATACCACAAATACTCGATGTTTACTTCCTCATTGCAACAAAACAGAATGTCTTTGTATGTCTTCTCATTCTCATTTCATACATAACCATACCCCTATATTTTATGCTGTAGCATTCCTTATCTGAAGTTTTCCAACTTACACATTTCACACTGCGTTAAGCCCTGAATGCAGGATATGGGGAAATCCCATCTTTTGCCTCCTAACTTTCACTGAGATACTTCCCTTTGGTCACAGTGGGGCTTATCTCTGGTTCTACCTGCACCTGTTCATAGGTTTGTAGGCTCATAGGTTAATACTAGGCTATTGATCCAGAGGACCATTAATAGCCTACCCTTAATATCTAAAATCATAGGTACCCATTTCCATAACTGATTTATACCTATTTTTGACCCCTTTCAGTGAGAGCTTGAGGGTATACTATGACTGCATATGCATTCATCAAGGTTACACTTGAGGAGGTTTAGCAAGCTACTTTGCTTTATATTCAAAGGAAGTTTATTCCAGAAAAGATAGAATTTCAAAGATATACATATCTATCCTGCCAGCAGGTCTTATTTATATTTTGGTAGAAGCTGTACTTAGTCTGTCATTCATACTCTATTGCAAAGACAGTTTTAACCATTTCATCCCTCTAAATTGCTTCTTTACTTGAATGGTCTGGTCATTGCTGGGAATCCCATACATCTCCATGTCAACCATTGCAAGTGTCTTCCATAGTTTTTGCATATAGTGCTTTGCTCTCCTTTCTGTATAGACATTCAGATCCTCCCATTCCAAGCCTTAACTATCACTTGTCTCACCTCTTTGGTGGGCAACTGAAGTTCTAGTCTTTCAGCCCTAACCCATTCCGTCTCCATTTGCATCCCCAAAAAGGTTTAAGTTATACCAATCTAGTTCGAAAACATTAATGTTTAATATTTATATAGAGAAACTTTAGCTGGGATGAAATATAGTAATGAACTGTCTAAAGTGTATAGATTTATAAGGTGAACTAGGCAGGGGTGTCTACGTTCACCATTTCTATTCATGTTATATTTAGAGCCATTAGCCAAGGACATAAGACAATCAGATGTAACTGGATATAAATGAAGAAATTATAATGAAAAACCTGCCCTTTTTATGGATGACATAGTATTATAGGTTACAACTGCAGAAGATGATACAGTATATAAAATATATAATATAAACTGAAATATTTTTATAAAGCACGAGGCATGACAAATAAATCAGGCCCCAACACATGACTTGGTACACAGCTTTCCCTTCTTTGGGAGTCATCACAGGTTGAGATATTTGGGAATTTGATAGAAATGGGGTGTTGTGCAAGCAGGTAAAAAACTCAAAAGATTATAAGTAAAATAAGGCTGTGGAAACTGTTATTTATAGACAACAAAAAGAAGGTATAAGTGATTATGAATTTTTTCGTCCTGCTATTTTTTTTGTAGGTCAGGCTTCTAGGTATCAATTAAGAGATCAGATATGGAAGAATATCAAAAAAATAAATTTAGGAGTTTCTTTGGAATAGCAAAATAGAAAGAGTTCAGTGGAGAAAACTAATACTGACAAAGGAACAGGATGGGTTATGAGTTTTAGATTTGAAAGTGTACTAAATGCCATAAAATGTAGATTAATATATTTGATTCAGGAAGTAGCATATATACCCATGTGGAAGCAGATGATAGGCATAATGCCAACAAAGTAATGATAGGATCATATGTGGACATTTGGGCAGATTTAGGAAAGGAGGGGAATATAAAGAGCCTTATATACATAAAAGTGTTAAGCAAGTCTTTATGTCAAAGAAAGTTACACCCCAGAGAAATAGAATTAAACCAATAGGTAGGTCATAACCTACAGTAATAATAAAGACACAGAAGAAAATGTAATAATCATTTGGAGAAGAAAGAATAAATTGCCAGTACTCCAGGAACAGATAATAATAGGGGATACGATAATAAAATGGGACAAAATTAGGCAAACATTTGGGTTATCAATTCCCATATGTAAGTATAATATTAGAGTTCCAGGACTCTATGCGAGGGTTGGATTATAATTTTGTTAAACCACAAATAGTAGGTTTTATAACCCACCCCAGAACAGAAAGGGCAGATCAGAGAGCATATCAGGCAATATTAGATTTGAAATGAGAATACAGTGCAAAGACAAAAATAGTATGGAGTGAATGATTCTTTATTACAGATGATCAGTGGAGGGAAATATGTCTTAATCCTAGATACACAACCAAATCAAAAATGTTTCTAATGTTCACTGTTCCCTACAAGACTTGAAAAAATGTCCCTGCAGACAAAGAGGAATATGGTGAAGATGTGAGGGTGTAGAAAGAGATTCATGGGAATATATATTTTGAGAAGGTACAACAATTACTTGGAAAATTTGGTAAGTCTTATACTTGGAAAAGAATACATGGAAGAGAATTAAACTTCAACCACTTCATCCATGACAATTGCTTCTTTATTTGAATAGTCTGGTCATTGTTGGGCTATCCCATACATCTCCATAGTTAGTGTCCCTCCATAGTTTTTGAATAGAGTGGTTTGCTCCACTCACTGCATAGACATTTAGATCTCCCCTTTCCAAGCCATGGGATCAGACTAGATACCAGAGTATAGAGATGTTTTTGGTGAGATGGTGTAAAACCACATATACTAAAGAGATGAAAGTGTTGCTATCTTTTATGTTGATAGTGGAAAACCAAAGACAAACCATCAGTAAGTTAGATGAAAAAGATAATTACAGTGATTAAAATATGGATCCAAGAATTATTAAAGATCAAAACCAGAATTCCATATTTAAAATTTGATGTATAGGATTCTTTAATGGAAACTGATTCTGAAGAAGATATTAACATGGAACGAGATACCTAGGATACATATCTATTTAATAAAGAAGAGTGTGGTACAATTTATGAAATCATTGGTCCAGTTGTTAAGATTTGTAATATAATGAAAATAAAACAAAATGGTCACTAGTTAATTCCTGATCTTACATTATGTTGTTAATAGCTAATTTGTGTTCACTGTTTTTTTAAGGAACAATGTTAAATCAGTCTTGAGATTAAGACCTAGGTAAGCTGACTGTGATATTTGGATTTACAAGTTTAACAATGGCAAATTATTGAATGTTCAATGTGAACACCTTGTCTGAAATGAGGCTAGTTTATTAATATTGTATAAACATATGTGTAAAATGTAAAAACAAAATAACTGAGAAGGGCCACTTATGCAGACAGCACAAATATTGCCTCAATACGGAAAATGCAAAGGTCAGTTTTATTCACACAGTACCTGTATTCTGTTGTTAATGTCAGAGTGCAGTGTTCCACGCTGTTCAGCTTAAACCACCAATGATAGGCACACCTTGCTTATCAAAGCAAAGTTAAAAAGATAATTCCAAAACACAGTTCCAGCTGTTCAGCTCCAAGCTCAAATGGGCAACCCAAGCTGCTCACAAATAAGTCCTGATAACTTTTAAAAGTAAAACTCCATCTAACAATGCTTGTATAACATCAACTTCAAAAACAAGCGTTAGGCGGATTCTAAAATGCAATAATTTTATTATAAAAAATGCGCTTTCGACCCAAGTCTTTGTCAAGCCAACAAACAGTTTACAACAGGAAGACACATGCTTTATATTCACATCAATTGTGATGTCATTTCCTATTAAAAGTCTTAAAGTCATACTCTCTCAGCAGGAGTTCATCTAAATCAACTGTGTATGTGTTTTAAATGCAGTTACCATATTCAACAGTCATACACATAATAGATTTCTCTGCAGAACAATCTATATCTTTATGCATATACAAAATTATTTAAAACTTTTTTAAAAACATTTAGAGTATTGAAAATGAAGATGTAATGACTAGCATGCTACTTGACAAGGTGCATGCTGGGCTTCCAGCAGCAATTAAAGTGAAGTGTCTACTGAATTTTTACAGTACTTTACACTCAAACAATATATCCAAGATATTCTTTTGGAAATATAATTTCCTTAATCCTATATTATTTAGTATGATATGAAGATATGAAATTTAAAATCAATTATATAAGGGTAAAAACACATATAAAACATATAAAAAATTATAAGAGAATGTATACCCTATCAT
Source organism: Protopterus annectens (assembly GCF_019279795.1). Taxonomy (NCBI): domain Eukaryota; kingdom Metazoa; phylum Chordata; order Ceratodontiformes; family Protopteridae; genus Protopterus; species Protopterus annectens. The sequence continues at coordinate 174,172,808 of NC_056742.1, read as the reverse complement.
CATATTATTACTAGTAGTAATAATATATCTACTAATTTACAGAATAATTGGTAGTATGGCATAGGTCCTTTATCTCTGGGTAATCAGGTCATTTAGGTTAGACTGCCTATATTTATATATATATATATATATATATATATATATATATATATATACGCATTTAACATACAGAATATAATTCAAATTATAATACATCATGTATAAAATGTAACTTGTAACAACATATATTACAAGAAGGCAACCCATTATGAAACAAGAACTGTCTTTGCTCTCTAACTAACAAATAAGAGGGACGTGCAACATATGGTACATAATATGGAGTGTACACTGTATATCAGGGTTTACTATAGAGAGACCAACATTCTCATGACCAACACTATAATTTTCTCTGCTTTGCAGGTTAGAGGGAGAATCCCACTTATCATAGGTAGACATACCATTCTAATATAAAGACTTAATCTATGGATTTTATGATAGTCAAATGGGTGTACATCAATATGGGCATGTATGCCACACTAAGACGTTATTGATGAAATCATCTAATAAAATCACAACATACAAACATGATGATAGAGTTTATAATATAATTATGGTAAGGCAGATCCTAGGTTCTATGCTAGTTATATATTAATACCTAAAGTCACATTTGCCAAAAAATAGGTAATGATTCACTATACTGGTATATCTGTCAGCTATAGATAGTCAATAAATTAAAGCTATAAAATTATCTTTTTAATTTTCTAGCTTTTAAAATAGGTTTTATTGAAACTCTATCATTTATACCTGGTTCTCGATCCGCCCTCAACCTAATTATCCACTTGGCTTCCTTCTGTTCTGTCTCATTGAAAATATCTCCACGTCTAATAGTCACCGGGTTTAATTGGATTACTTGAAATTTAAAATTATGTTCCGTAGAGGTACTCCCAATATGTTTAGACAGAGCATTTCTAGGTGAAGCTATCCTAATATGGTAGAGATGTTCTCTAATTCTATCCCTCAGCCTTCGATCTGTCTTGCCTACATAAAATGCAGCACAGCTGGTACAGGTAGCCAAGTATATCACATGCTCAGTATCACATGTTGCTGCTGCTGAGAACTCAAATTGTTGCCCTGTTACTGGGTGTAAAAATATGTTAGTCTCTTTAACAAAACCACAATAATTGCATCTTCCACATTTTTTGGTTGCACCTTGGGTCCTATTTACAATCCTATTGTTTACCTGGTCGGGTCCACAGAGCATCCTATACAGATTTAGTTTATTTTTATATGTAAAATGAGGAGATATATCTAGTAGAGCTGAGATATTAGGGTCAGTTAATAAGATGTCCCAATGTTTACTATATATACCTCTAATGTCTTTTAAATCTTGTGTATAGAAAAGTGGTATCCTAACTGGACAGTTCATAACACTAACCAAAGATGTGGCCTCTGCCTTCCTTCTCCCATTTGTGAAGTAAGGTTGTGCCCTATCATTCCTCAGATTCTCTATCTCCAAGAGACTTGCATCAATTTCTTCCGATCTATATGACCGATTCAAGAATTTCCATTTAAGTTCATTGATTCCTGTCTGAAATCCTTGCTGATCTGAGCTTAACCTGGATACCCTCATAGCTTGGCCTTTTACAATATTGCCAAATATATGATTTGGGTGCATGCTACTCTGATGTAGGTATGTATTCCTATAACAGGTTTTCCTGTGTATACCTGTATTTAGTAAACCATTTGATAGACTCTGTACAAATACATCCAAGTATGATATACATTCATATGACTTGGTCATAGTAAACCTTAAATATTCTGTAGCTGTATTCATATCTTGATGTAGTTCCTTAAGTAGTGCTTCTTCAGCTTTCCAAATGAGAAAGAGATCATCTACGAAGCGTGTATAGAAAAGGACATTTTCTTTAAATTTACTTATTTTGAATAAATACTCCGCTTCCCAGTCAGCCATAACTAGGTTGACGTAGCTATTGGCACATGAAGTGCCCATAGCTACGCCATCCCTTTGTAAATAAAATTGATTACAAAAAGTGAACACATTGTTCATCAAAACTATTTCCTTGAGTTGACAAATAACTTCTATTTTGCTATCTGTATACGTACCATCTTTCTTTAAGCATCTCCTAATACTAAGTATACCTTCCTTGTTTGGAATAGTTGTAAAAAGGGACTGAACATCTAATGTAACTAAAATGTCCCTTCCTTTCTTATATGTACTGAAGGTTTTTTCATACAGAAACATCAAAAATTGTTTAGTGTCCTTTAGAATGTATTCAACCTTATCTACTATGGGTCTCAGTAGGTGTTCTAAATACAGGGAGATAGGCTCAGTAATCCATCCCCTTCCAGCCACGATAGGTCTCATCGGGGGGTCTGTTTCATGTTTATGTATTTTCGGTACACGTTGTATACATGGAATAGTTGGATGTTCAACATGGAAATATTTATATAATTCTTCATTGATTTTACCTTTGTGTAACATATTTTGCAATTTACTCTCAACATCATTAGATATATTATCCACAGTACGCTTATTAATCTTTTTATAAAATCTATCTTCACTTAACATTTTATTCATACTGGCTATATATTTTTCCATGTCCATTATGACAGTCGGTACACCTTTATCAGCGGGTCTAATCATAATATTCTTATCATTTTTTAATGTCTTAAGGGCTCTTCTTTGTATTGGTCTAAGGTTACCTTGCCATTTCCTGCTCTGGTTAATTCTTTCATTCTCATGTAGGTCATTTTCCACTAATTTGGAAAAAGCATCAATAAGAGGATGCAAGGTCAGGACATATGTGCTTGGATTGAGCTTGGAGCTGAACAGCTGGAACTGTGTTTTGGAATTATCTTTTTAACTTTGCTTTGATAAGCAAGGTGTGCCTATCGTTGGTGGTTTAAGCTGAACAGCGTATTGAGGCAATATTTGTGCTGTCTGCATAAGTGGCCCTTCTCAGTTATTTTGTTTTTACATTTCGTTATACGTGGAAGGACCTTTTGTGGTGTGTTTGGCAGCATTTTGTGGTTATATGTGTAAAATGGTTGCAACAGCAATCAGTTGTGAAATAACAAGTGCATCATGCATGGGGAATGCACAGTATGTGAAAATGAAAATCTGGTAATAATAAAATATCTGCATTGTTTTAAAAAATAAATATTTGATTTCTCTTTTCTTCAGAGAATTTGGGAAAAGCACATTTTTTGAAACAGAGAGTTTAAATTTTTCCATTGTTAATTTCAGCAGAAGCTACAACTACCCAGTTATCTAGATGATTCACTTCTGTTATTTTCATGTTGAGCAAAGCAGCATTTTAAGATAGTAAACATGTGGCTTCATACTTTAATATTTATCAGTAATCTTTCCCTTACAATCACTAATAAGTAAAATAAATCTTGCCACACACATATGTATGTATGTATGTGTTTTTTATATATATATATATATATATATATATATATATATATATATATATATATATATATATATATAATATATATATATATATATATATATATATATATATATATATATATATATGGGTTCCATCAGTGAATTGTGCTTTCAGTGATTTGTGTAGAGTCATTTGACTTTCAGTGAAATGTGCTTTCAGTGAATAGTCCTAGACCCATATATATATATATATATATATATATATATATATATATATATATATATATATATAGATAGATAGATATGAGTTCTATCACAGTTCATTTCACTGACAGTTCATTTCATCGACAGTTCATTTCATCGACAAGCATTTTAGGTGGGGGGGCTGTGCCCCCCACACCCCCCTAACTATATATATCAACTCCCGAGTCGCACGACATTGGGGAAGGGGGCAAATGCTTGTCGATGAAAATGAACCCATTTTAAATGAACTGTCAGTGAAATGAACTGTCATATATATATATATATATATATATATATATATATATATATATATATATATATGGGTCTAGGACTATTCACTGAAAGCACATTTCACTGAAAGTCAAATGACTGTGCACAAATCACTGAAAGCTCAATTCACTGAAAACACAATTCATTGAAATATATTTCACTGAAAGTTATATATGGCCTTTTCCCCACTGTAGTGTGACCCTGGAGTTAGTATATATAGTAAGGGGGGCTGTGGGAGCACCACCCCCGCATTGGGGGGTGTAGCCCCCCACATAGTTTCCATATATAATATGTTCAGAAAATAGTAATATATTGGAATTGCAAGTATCCATGTACATAGTTCAAAATATTTAAAATAGGTGGGGGGCTACACCCCCACACCCCCCAATGTGGGGGCAGTGCCCCCCGCATCCACCTTTACTATATAAACTAACTCCAGGGTCGCACTACAGCGGGGAAAAGGCCATATATAACTTTCAGTAAAATGTGTTTCAGTGAATTGTGTTTTCAGTGAATTGAGTTTTCAGTGAATTGTGCACAGTCAAATGTGTTTCAATTAAATGTGCTTTCAGTGAATAGTCCTAGACCCATATATATATATATATATATATATATATATATATATATATATATATATATAAATATACATTCATACTAGATTAGTTGTCCTGAAGGGCCATTTTAAGCCTAACCAATCTAACCAATAACCCATAGTCAGAATCAAATGCTGTATTTTGTGTCTGTGAGAAGAAGGCCTTAACCATTGTGCCAAACCCACCACCTCTCTCTCTCTCTCTCTCTATATATATATATATATATATATATATATATATATATATATCTATATGGGTTCCATTTAGATGATCGACATTCTAAAACTTCGAATGTGATATGGCCGAGACTATATGATCAAAGTTTTAAAATTTCAAACTTTCTGAATGGTGATCTCCATACAACGTGCATAACTGGAAATTTTCCCTTTTCCTCACTGTAGTACGATCTCAAAGTTGGCATATTTAAATAGCAGGGTGTGTGTGTGGGGGGGGGAGCAGCCCCCACATGGGAGGTGCAGGGGGGCTTGTCCCCCCTGCAAAAACATCCAGGAAAATTTTTTTTGTTTTGTTTTTGTTTTTATTTCAGGTGTTCGAAGTGTTGCAACTTCGATCATATGGTCTCGGCTATATGACATTCAAAGTTGTAAAACTTTGATGATCTGAAGTAGCTATATATATATATATATATATATATATATATATATATATATATATATATATAATCCAGGTAGATGGAAAGCTTAAAGTTATGTAGTGTACAATAAATTGAAATGTGTTTTATGAAAGGAAGAAAAGCATTTCTGTTAATTCATGTTAGTAATTATTAGTAATTAAAAGTAATTATCGACATAAACCATTGTGCTCCGACCTTTAAAATTGTTCCCTTCATCAGCATAGAAAGATAATAGAATTTCCTTCTACAGGTTATATGTCTGCAGTTTAACCAGTTTAGGTCTTGTTAGCTTTCACAGTTGTAAATAGGTAATACTTCCTCTATGTACTCCTTTTATTTTAATATCATCCACAGAAGGTGCAGTCCATGTGTCGAGACATTTTTGCATGATGCTTTTACAATCCTTTCATGCAGTTTGCTCTGCCACTGTTGTAAGACTAGGATCTCTCTGTGCATTACCATTCCTCAGTTTCAGAAAGTTTATGTGTCATTTGTTTACATTTTAATTGCTCTTCAACCCTTTTGGCTTTCATGTCCTTTTCAGCAGATTGCTTATCAACTATTTCCTCTAAATGCCCAGTTAAAATCTATTTTTGCAGACTTCTGCTACACATAGTTCATTAGAATCTCACTTATCTTGAGAAATGCCATAATACATTTGGCCAGTCTCTTTCTCTCTAAGGTGACTGAAAAGCTTACAACTTCTGCTTCCATTACAGTCCACATTTCCCAGCTTTGCATCACCTCACTGCTTTCAGTCTCCTGAATTTTCACAGTAGCTCACCATTTTACTTCACATTTTCTTTATCTTGTTGGCTTTCTGGATGTCAAAGACATTTCAGCTACCAATTTCTGTTGGCGGTTTACAGCAGTTTGAAAGTGTTTGCTAAATTAAACTGTTCACTCCCTAGACTCTGTTTTTGTTGCTTACAATACTGTTGCCATGTTGAAACTCCCAAAAATTCTTAATTTTTTATGGAAATTATACACATTTCTCTTTAAGTAATGGGGCCTTTAGAGCTGATTATTTTAAGTAAAAAGACATGTTGGAATGAAAAACCATCAAAGCTGGGGTGTGATGTAGATGATGCAGGAAAAGATACCATTGTTCATAAATTTGCAGTTGGGATCATCTGAAAACATTTTTGTGAGTTTGAAGTGAAATAATTACCATCTCTTTGGAAATCTATTAATTTACCAAATATCTGAAAGAATGTCTTGGCACCTTTTTGAATCTATAGCATCACTTGACAGAACTGGCCAAAAGAAATAAGAATATTGTGTTTCTGTGTTGAGAATTCCAATTCCTAGTTGTATTATAATAATTTGCCATTAATTTCTCTACACTGGCCAAAATTTCTTTAAATATTAAATCATTGTCATATAAGTTTTATCTATTCTTAACCAATATTTTCACTTTATGCCTAGTTTATATTTAAACTGTAGATGATTTTGCATTATTTTTAAAGACTGTAAAATATTGTTCTTAAAGGTTTTTGCAATACTTTGAAGCTTTTCTCCCTGTCCTTCCACTGAAAATGGGTACCTGCTAATTAGACTTTCCTGATAATCAAATATCAATAAATAAACAATAACTAAAAAGAATAATCTCTAGCTAAAATGTTGCATAAGTAAATACTGTTTGTGTTTTAAGCAATGCTAATGTATTTGATATGTAGCCTGACAATTCATTCAAATTAAAATACATATTAATAACACACGGCATATGGGGCTCAGAATGTCACAAAGATGAAGGGGAGATGATAATATGGTCAGGATAATGGACTTTTAATCCAAATAGTTCTAGAATGGGCCCTAGTATTTTAAGGAGAGAGTGGACCCTTCTGGTAATAATACTGTGAACCCAGAACAAATTTGTATGAGAAACATTATGAACTATTGATACACCTCCTTCAGAGGACTGAATTTTACAAAAGAAAGCATACCCTCAACAAATACAAAATGTTCACTAATAAAAGGAAGCATTTAGGATGAGAAATTGTAGCCATTGTTTTTATATCACATTATGGTATCTGGGTAAGGTATAACAGTTTAATATAAGATTTAGAGCACATTTAAAATATATTTTATTGAAGTACAAGGATAGCAGGATGTTTGCTTTTTCTTCAGTTTTTAATTTTATTTTTAGGTGACAACAACCCAAGTCAAGTATTTCTTGTAAAAACAGGATCTAGGGAGATATGTTTAGTCAGAGTCATACAATACAAAAATCATGAAAATACATGTAGTGAAGTGAAAAGAAAATGCAATACCATTTCTTCAAAACACTCCCAGTCCATCTTAATTATTCTTGACTGTGGGAATACCATATGAATAGGAATTATGAGACTCACTCTACTTCATAAAAGACAATATATACTGAATAATGACAGTTTAGTCAACAATTTCTAGGTATATATCAAAAACTGTTATCAATATGGCAATTCATTTGTGACCAAAAATAGTAAGTGATGCTGGAGCCAGAATAATTAAGAAAGGGACAACAAAGACATTGTGGGCATAGGGTGATTTTAGAGGTGAAGCCCTTCTTCCTTTTAATATGTTATCAATCTGCACCTGCACAACCAAAACAAAAGAAAACTATGGATGCCAAGAAAATAAATCAAGAAGCGAAGGAGTATTTTATCCTATTCCTCTGCTCCCAAAGATTAGAATTAGCAGTTGTAGTAGTAGTAGTAGTAGTAGTAATTGTAGTAGCAGTAGCAATAGTAATAGTAATAGTAGAAGGAAAAGTACATGTAGCGTTAGTAGTAGTAGCAGTAATAGCAGTAGTAGTACTATAGCAGTAGTAGGGCCAGTAATAGTAACAGTAGCTGTAACAGTAACAGTAGGAATTGTAATAGTAGTAGTAAAAGTACATGTAGCACTAGTAGTATAGCAGTAATAGCAGTAGCAGTGGCAGTAGGACCAGTAGTAGTAACAGTAGCTGTAGCAGTAACAATAGTAGTATTTGCAGAAGCAGCAGTAGTAGCAGCAGTATCAGTACTAGTAGTAATAGTAGTAGCAGCATTGCTGAAGATGTATGATTTGTAAACAACTAGATTTAAGGCTTTACCAGCAAAATAAGAAAACTCTTCATTCATCAAGGAAAAAAAAAGCAAATTCATTGTGTCAGCCCTTTTTTATAGTGCATACAGCAAAGGTTCTCAGGAGGTTTTTGGGACCCTCCAAATGCAGATAGCATGTAGAATATCTAGCTGTACCTTAGAATACTCTCACTCACAGTGAGCTCATCACTGCAGATATCTACTGACTAAACTCCCTATGTTTGAATTTCACCCATGGTCCACAAGGAAAGGAAAAAGATCCTTTCAATCTGCCCTATTACAGAGCTATCCAAATGAAAGGCAGAAAGGAATGTGTCAATTTTCAGTATTCAGAAGGATCCCAAACATATTACCAAAGCAACTGAATGGCCGTTTCAATACAGAGGTGCTCCACCTATTAGATTTTATCAAGAGAACATTGGCCTTTTAGCACATAGAAACGTAATTGGGTGAACAATATCAACATGGCTTTGTAAAAGAAATAACCTGCAGTATAAACTTTTTAAACTGTCTGAGGAATTTACCAGAAGCACTCAATGCAAGAAGTTTCATATACCTCTACTTCAGAAAGTGTCTGCTACTTCTCCTGTCACAGTGCCATCTATAGATGGATCAGTGGCATCAAACTCAGATACACTTGCTGGACCAGAACCTGGCAGTTGGATCAACTACTAAAGCATCATGACAATGGTTGCCCTGTCATACCATAAATCCGAATCAACATTCCACTGGGTTCCTTTCTTACTTGAAGCATATTTAATATCTTTATTGCTGATCTCATATGGAGACCAGGTACACAAACTGCCTGTTATAAAAATATAAAGTTAAAAAGATTAGTTGACTTAACAGGGAAAGGGTAGTCCTGAAAATAACTAACTCCTACAGTCAAACAGACAGAATGAGGAAGACAATCTTCAATCTTTAAAATAACTCCAGAGGCAAGTGGGCAATTCTTCAAGAACCTGAAAACATATTCCATTACAATGTTAAACTTTTGTTGAAGTAAACTGATAAAATCACATATAAATGTTCATAAAAGCAGAGTGTTTGTTACTTCCATCTATCTGTCTGCCTCCGATAATAATAATGGGAATAAGGCCTCTTTTTCTACTGGTAGTAATTAAGCAATAAAAATTAAGCAGGTAAAATTAAAAGGATTAAAATCATATTGAAATGTGTTCATTCATCCATCTATACAATATATTGTTTGTAAGAAGGTAGATCAGCTGCTTGATTCCACTTACATAAACATATTGTTTTAATTGCCTCCTGCTGTTTCCTTTTCCAGAGAGCTACAATTAGTTAGAAGCATTAACTTTGTCAAATACAGTACATTATTCAAGGAAAAAAATGCCAAGTTCTAGTTTACTTTTCATGGGGTTACCAGAGAAAAACACCCCAGTAAATATTAAACCTGAGTCAGTACATAGCGAGGCTCGGCACCGATACTTGCTGGTGTGCATGGTAACTAGGTGATTTTCCTTTCCTGGCAATGACAAGATCAGAGTAAGGAATCCCATTTGGAACAGAGGAGACAACTGACTCTGAGACTGCACACACAAATGTTCACTATACTACAATAGATTAACAAAAAAAAAAAAAGTATCTCACATGGATACCACACATCCAAGACAGCAGGTAAAATATGAAAAAAAGTAAAATAAATGTAGTGAAAGCTATTCACAAAACAAGTAGAAAAACTAAGGGTTGTTTTACACCTGCCATCACTCAGTACAAATGTGAAATCATGATAATATACATACTATAAATAAATAACCAAACTGCACTAACACCTCTGATCAAGCAATGAGATGATAAACATTAGATGTTTCTGTCTGAAATGCTGTTCAAACCTCTTGCTTTGTTGAGATTGAAACCAACTCTGTCATTTGTATTCATACTGTAGAACTGTCTAAACCAACTTCTTGTGAAATTTTCTCTAAAGTCTGTAAACAACAAAATTTAAAAGCCATTGTAGGTGGCGGCCTCATCACGTTTACGTAGGGCTTTAGCAATAGCATTGCACTTTAGCTTTTAAATCCCTTTAGCACCTTGCTGTCCTTGGTCATAATTTAACTTTACTAATATGCAGAGAGCCATAATCACAACTTTCTAGGTAAACTATGTTCAAAACTGCTTCATTTACTTTTTTGTAACAGGCTAAGTAAAACTATTTGATTTACAGACAAGGAGAGCACTAGTCACAGATTATGCATGTTGAAGGCCGAACAAACTATAACTATAGTTAAATTATGCCCAAAAATATATACACAGATTTTTAATCCTTTTATAGTTTATTTTGGGCTCCTGATCACAAATGTTACATATTAAATGATCTCTTTTCAAAATGTATTATAACATTTTAGAGCATTTTAATGTACTATGTATCTACAGCAAAGATAATGAGAAATCTCAAACCATAAGTAGAAGTTGCTTTTACCTGCTCATTAGTGATATGTCAGTTGACATTGTAGATCTTTTCAGTTAACATACTCTGTGTTGTTTCATAACCAGTATCTGATGAAATCATTAACACAGCTGTCTTGAATTGCCCTTTGGTGATGGGTTTTAACAGAATCCCCTTACTGGCAAACCCTTGCATTATATACTGAGCTGATATCAGTTGTCGTAGTGAGCATACAGATCACCAAGTTAACCTTATGCTTAGTGAACGTCACATCTAAAAGGTGAAAATATTTTTAAAAATACAAATTACACATCACCATATATTATTCACTTAGCTAAAAAAAGAGTGATTACCTTGATTTTCTATATCAAATTTCTGAATATTAACCAACAATACATTTTTCAACACATTGCATCAGGTTCATTCTTTTTTGAGGTGTCTCCTTTGTGCATTTGGCACAGCATTTACGTGGCTCTGTTGGGCTTGGTTTAGAGGCTTGCATAGTCCCATCAGGTGAATTTATCTGTGGAAAAGAATCCTTTGTCTGGAGGTTGTTCTACTTCTGCACTGGGAATTCCAGGCCTTGGGGAATAAAATAAGTTACCAATTCATCTCGGTGTGTTAGAACTATTAGCCCAAAATATACTATTTTATATAATAGTTTATGCATTTGTCTGTGGCTGAGAATAAGTCAGTTCGACACTTATTTGTCTGCTTTCTAAGCTTAGTGTTATAGGTTCAAATCAAGATAAAAAAATTTAAAACAGCTAGCATGGACCAGGTTGGATTTGTATAAAAATATAATTGATTACAATATTAAAAATAAATTACAGAAGAGGCATTAATCAAAAAAGTATTGAACAGCAGTAATAAATCAGAAAAAAATCATTCGCATCAACTCAGTATAGCTCAATAAGGCATGCAATATAGCACTGGTAAGTCAAAATAAAAAAGTTATTTTTTATCTTAAAAGTCCTTTATTGATAAAAAACATTCAAATGCCTTTGGTCCATGATAAGTACTGGAAAAAAGTTTTGAGTTCTGTATCCACTCTCTGGAACATCCAGAAAACTTAAGATAATTTCTTTTGTACATCAAGGTTGGCTGCTCTATAGGCAAAAGCCCAATTTATTTTGCAGGTAGACTTGGATGAATACTATTCTGGCAAACTTCCATTTTTCTCACTACAGTTGGGTTTGCCTTTGTGAGTAGCCTCGGCCCTGGAGTAAGCAAGATGCAATATTACAGTTTACATTCCTATGTAAGAGAGTGTGTCAGAATCAGTCAACAGTGGAATTAGCTGGGCAACTCAGAAAATCAGGTATGACTGTTCGAGTATAGCAGAAGAAAGAATAATTAATAAAAGCTGAATATCTGACTGATTTAGTTTCCCAGTAGTATACATGTATGTCTCTTGCAAAAACAGAATTTTTTTTTATAATTCCCTTGTTTTGTCTCTACCATGGATTGACTTCAGCTGGTATATATAGTTGAAGCAATTTTGGCTAGTGGAGATTTTGGATTCTTCTCAAGTAAACTGTGGTCCAGTATCACTAAAAAGCTGTTCTTGAAGGCCATTCTGCCAATTTTGTTTTCAACACTTCACCATTCTTTTCATGGGTGGTTGAGTCCATGCAGATAACTTCTCACTACATGCAGTCTTTATTCATATCACTTAACACTACTGAGTTTATGAGTAGTCCTGTTAAATCAATATGATTAAATTCATACCCAGTGCTGTATTCTGTTAGATCTTTACTTTATCAATACCTGGTCACCATTTAAAGCTCTTACCAACAGACTTTATTTTTCATGACTCCTTAGTGTCCATCATGAATAGCATCCAAATCTCTTTTAAGTACATTAAAAAGTATTATCCACTCTAGTACCTCCCTCACAAGAGGGCTCATTGACATACACAGAGCCAATTCTTTTTGAAAATGGTGGGTATAAGGAATCCAAATATCTTGAAAACCTTTTTTATGACAGTACCATACACTGCAGATAAACAAGATCATTTCTGGTTTCCAAGTGCATAAGTGTCTGTTACTGCTAGCTGTTCAGTTGTGTTGGCATTACACATGGCTGGTGCATCAGTCCTATTTGTCTTATGACATTCCATTAGTATTTCCATTCCTCTGAATTCATTATTGCAGGAAATTTTTCCAAAGAAAACCAATCCACACAACAAGAATAATGTTTTTATCAATGATGTACCTCACTCAGGGATGGACACTAACAACGGGCAATTCATTGCAAGCTTTATATTTCTCCACAAATATGCTGTTCGAATAGCTTAACTGTCAGGAAATATAAGGGGATGTCTGTCAGCTTGGGCATAACTTCCAGTCAACCTTTATCAAATGAAAATGAAGCAAAGGCACTGGTTCACTTCACACCACATAGTAACTTGTGCAATAAAACTATAAAAGTATCATATAACATACAATCAAGCATAAATCTAACAGGCAAGGAAATACCAATGCATGCAGCACTTAGTCCAAAAGTTATTTTATATTATTGGTTGCAAAAAAGGGTCATTCATACCTCTCCAATCAATTCCCACATAGATTCATCCAATATTAGTGTGTTTAGTACAGACAGAATCAGAGAGGTTTAGTAGAAACGTATGTCAGTTTAAACATCCTAAGTACAAAGTCAATGTCATGAAAGACTATGGCCTCTAACAAAGCTTCCGCTTGTCTCACAACTTCTATCTATATAGGTCAGTTGCATATCCACAGTAGAAAATATCCTATCTGAAAAAAGAAATACTTTTAACACTGAAAATTTGAAGCCCAGTTGCCTTAGTCTCACCATCGCCATCTAAGATTAAGTGGTCTTCATCATTTCTAAGTTTCCATGTCGGTGTTTGCTAATCAGCAAGTAGCTCAATTGGCTTTGATGCAGACAGGATTAGAAGGCTTAGATTCATTTTCCTGCACAGTAAGAACAGCAGAACATGGGTGTATTATTTCATTTTATATTATTTCATTTTAAGAGTTGCATCATTTAGATGAGATGATACTCTGAGGTCCCAACTGCCTGAGTTAGCGGTAGTTCAGATGTTTCTAAAAGATTCCATTCACTTGTCAAAAATGGTTTGTGTGTTTTTTGAAACTTTAAAATACATAGTAAAAACTGTTTACACTAATTAATTAATTCTCCATTTTAACCCTCCATTGATTACAGCATGCCATAATAACTTTAATAACCTCAACATTTTTTTATTTCTGCTTTCTTGTTATATAACAGTCCAACAGATCCTTCCACACAGATACTCCAGTTTATGTTTTTTATCTGTCTTTCTGTTTAACTTGTTACATTTCTGATAATGCCCATATTCAATAATGTCATTATTAATTTAATTTGATCCCTCTAATTTTGCATTCTATACCCATTTCTTCTCCCAACCCTGCAACTATTTTATATTCCAAAAGGCATTTTGACACATTTCTTCATGTCAAGTAAATGTTTTAAACAATTTTTATACTTCATTTTTGCTTACTAGGTGTTATGCCATATGCACCCCCCAAAAAAAGTCATCAATGTTGTACCTCTTCTACTTTCTTCTGTGTTTTACAGCGTTCAGTCTACTTCTTTCAATTTCCTGCGGTTCTCTTCTAAACAAACCTGCTGAGCCACAATACCATATGAGCTCCATCTTTTCTCCAAACCTACAATTGTTTTTCTTTTCTATTTCCTTGCCTTCTTGTTTAAGTTATTAAAGTCTTCAAACTGAAACTCATTTATCTTTCGTTATTCACCTAGCTTTTCCAAAATTCTTTATCACCCTCACAAGTTCCTAATCAGTTTTCATCCCTTAAAAAAAACTTCTACCAAACACATAACACAATTTTAAGTTGTTAATAAAGCTCTTTTTATTTTTTAGTTGTTTCATTCATTAATTATCCTTCTTCTCTTATCCAATTAATAATGAGCATATGAATTATTTTGTACCTCTTGTTCCATGCTCTGCTAGTGTATATTGCATGCAGTCTTTATTTCCTTATTCTAAATAGCTTCTTTTCTCTCTCATTTACATTAATTGAATCATTTTGTTCTAAACGTTCATTCAGCTTTTTTATACATCTATCGTCTTCACTTCTTTCCTTAACCCTTCCAGTCTTTTTAACATAATAGTTTCTGCATAATTTGACTTTAGATGTTTACCAATCTCATAAAGCCTCAGAGAAAAAAATTCATATCTATGTGGCCTTCTAACACTAACTCAGCTGACCTAACTTAATAAAGCCTTTCTCAATATTTGTTTTTCTTTCCCCACTTCTATAGTTAAGTCATGTGGTCTGAAAAATGATAAAATACTTTTTTCAAACTTCTTAATCTGATCTACCAGATGTACAACACAAACTATTTATGTAAACCTATTCCTAAAAAAATAAGTTACACTAGCAGTATTATACACTGGCTATGTCTAATATTTCCTCTTTTTACCTCCCTATTTCACACTGCAATTAAATCTTCTTATAAAATGGTTCTGTTTGTACTTTTCCACCACTATATAACCTTCTCTAAAACTTCTACTCTCCTCTTAATTTCTACAAGCATATAAATTAAAATTCGTATAACTCATCTTCTTCTTCTTGATGTACTATAAATGGTAGCCTACTTTCCTGATGCACTCCTCAAGCTAATTATTTTATTCCATTCTTCATCCATCAAAAAGTTCCATAATATGTCCTTCACCAACAAAAATTCCCACTTACTTCCTATTTAAAAGTTTTTTTAATTTCTTCTTTTGCAATAAATTGACATTTTTGTACACATATATCTACATCTTTCTTTTCAACAATGATGTTAGAGCCTTTCTTCTTATTTGCCTTAAGCCATTAATATTCACAAGAAATATATTAATCTTTTTAGGATTAATCAATTTATTTTTACTTTTACTTCTTCTATCCCTTTATTATTTTCTTCCTTGTTTTCAGTTATTTAACTTTCTCTAATACTTTGTAAAACTATAAGTATGCTTCTTTCACCTTGCTCCACTATTGTTTTTCTTTTCAGTGATCACATTCCTCTCCATATCTCCTCAATATATTCACATATTTCTTCATCCTCCAAAAATATTGTATTTTCCCCATCTTGTATATGTCTAATAACATTAACTAGACAGTATGGCCAGAAATGCCCCTTCCCATGTCTATTACAGACAAGTGGACATTCCCACCTAAATTGTCCAACCTGTCTGCATTCTCAACACATTTTATTTTTACAATATTTACATGTCCTATTGCAAATATAGCACATTTATAGCCTTTACTTTCAATAACATTTTCCAAGCACATATATCATCATCCTTCAAATACACGCAGTTCCACAAACATTTCCAACCCTCCATTATAAATTCAATGAATGCTCTTTGGTTCACAAACCTGAAAAATACACTGACATGTTTTCTGCATTTCATTACAAATGTCACTGTTTATGTCCAAGTTAAATAATAAAATAAAATCAGAACATGCATTCTCATCTTTGCTGAAAGTTTATACTGAATGCAGCCATTTATAATAATGGAAATACATTTTTTCTAACTTGATTCATAAGTAAATAAAGCATCCTTAGTAGCTTTAAACATAGCATTCAATAATGTTTCTTCCCCCATGCATTTTAACTCACTTGTCTTTTAAAAAAATTAAGGAAAAGTTATGATCCCCTAAGAGAGCAAAACTGTGTAATGTGGCCAGCAAATAAGCATTTGTATTGGGCAGGGTTCTTTGACAAAGTGCGTTTTAACTCTGACCAAAGTCTGGTGTAAGACTTAAATCATTTAAGTATGGGGGGAATAATACCAAAGTTTTAGCCCTTTAGTAGAAAAGCTGTGCTTAGTACATTGCAGATTTGTTTTGGATCCTTGTAGCATTGGACTTGTCTGTGTTTGTTCTCTGATGTTGCAAGATGGAATTAATTTTACATTTAGGGAGTAAAAAGTTTTTAACTGTAATAGTTTAGTTAACAAATAGTCATTTTGTTTTTGAATTGTCTGGTAATGTTGCTCTTATTGTGGAGACAAGGATATTGAAATTATATATTTTGTTAGCACTTGAAGAGTTTCAATATTCATTTGTGATGCACTATTATTAAAGAGAGATCATATTCAAGTTAAGAGAACAGAAAATCATTTAACTATCACAGCTCTTGCTGCAGTAGAGAGAACAGTTGCAATCCTTCTCTCCAAAGTTAGTGACAGCTTAATTTTGCTTCTGTTTTTCTGTATGTGAACTTAGGATTTGGTTCAGCCAAATGCTCTGGTATTTAAAATGGATAATTATTTCACTTGTTTCATTGTTAGGGTGCAAAATTTACCAGATGTGTGGGATATCAGACAGTTTATGACTGACTCCAAGTAGCATGTTGATTGTTCTTGTTGAGTTAAAAGGTGTTTTCTGTTGATAGTCCATCTGGTAAGAATGTGGAGATCATTTCTAGTTGCCACAGTAGCAGAGAATTATGTGGGTTACCTAAGTATCCTCAAATCATCTGAAAATTATGTAAGTAGAATATTAGGTAGGTCATTTGAGTAGTTTGTTACTGAAGACAGAGAATAGTGGAGCCAAGACAGAACATTGTAGAACACCCTCAAGTAAGGGTAAGATACAGGAGCTGGATGTACCAATCTTAACTCTGAAAAGTTTATTGAGAAGAAAATCATGGAAGCAAATGTAGGCATCAAGACTGATACTTATTTCAAGCATATGATTATAAGGACTGAATGGTCAACAAGGTCAAAGCTGTTTTTCAGGTCTTTAAATACTTTGCAATGGATTCTTTGTAGTAGTTAAAAAGACAGGGTACTAGATTATCTTGTCTGTGGGGGTATCACGAGGAATGTGCTCAAGTAATGGTTCCATATCTTTGGGTTTGATTCTTCTCAAGAAAAATAATGACGTATATGCAGATGAGAAGAAGAGTGGGACATAGGGAAGATATATCCTTTTGAGGTCTGTAGAAAGTTACTAAACTCATTTAGGAAGTCAGACGTAGAGAACTGGCCTAGTACAAACTGGATGATGTCAGAAGGAGTAATGTTGGGAGAATGTTTCCAGCTAGTCACAAGCTTGATTTCTTATCAAAATTGTTTGAGTTCATCTAACAAGGACTGAAGTTTAGATTTAGTAAAGCGTTCTGTATACCTTTGTATGACTTGTAATATTAAATTACACACTATAGTGAACCTCCTCCAAGTATGTGGATTTGTTTTTCATTCCATTCATACTAGGCATCATTCCTAAAGACATGGAGTATATCTAGTTATTTTCTTGGCCATAGGCTTTGTTGTCTTTGTATTGTATTGCGATTATGAGAAAAAATCGTCTTGAAGTGCTAAGACAGTGTTAGTGAGGGATTCAGCTGCACAGTTAGGGTACTGAAAGGACTTCTGTGTGGATTTTGGGCTGAATGAAGTTAGTGTTTGAGGATTATTTACTGTTACACTATTCATTTTTGAAAGTAATGAGGCAATAATTGTTAATGTACGTAGAGGAATGGTAAAGTAGAAAGTGTTAGTTGGATTCTTTGTGATTACCAGATGTCAGGTTGTCAGGTGTGAGATCTTCTATAGGTTGAATGAGTCCGGGATATCTTAGATGTTCTGTAATGTTATTTGAAAGTAGGCTGAGATAATTTTATGTATGAGTGAATGGAACTTGTAAAAGAGGATTGAAGAGGTATAGATGAGATTGTTAGGTGGAATAAGTTATAATTAGTGAGGGAAGTCTGATTAGGAACCAGATAGGATCTAAGTCATGGTTGGAATTTGTTAAAAGTGTAATTTATATAGAATTAAAGCCCATACCCTCATTTGCTTACCAGGTCTTACATGAAGTGAATAATTGTAGCCTTGGAAAAAGTGTTGGATACTTGGGTTGTCATTTTTAAGACATGATTTGATAAGAGCAATGCCGTCTGGAGAGTAAAAACTTAGGAAGGCACTAGGTTTGCTACATTTATTCCTGACATGAACAAGTAAACAGTCTTAGCTACAATGTTAAATCCAATAATAGTGCATAATAAAAAATAAATATTATTGGAGTAAATTTAAATAGATACTTTGTCAGTTTGGTCTTTTTGTTTGCCTTTGGTTTTATGCTTTCTATAAAGTAGTAGCAGTCCAAGGGCAAATATCCAATATATTTTGTGAATGGGGAAGTTTTCAAAGGGAGTAGTAAAAATCTGAGTTTTAGGAATTAAACTTGTGTGTGGAAGAGTACGATCTGTTTTTTTGTTTTGTTTTTTTTTTTTTGGTGGAAGGGGATTATAAGGGAGAACATGGAAGTGCAATAACGGCGAAATTTCTGAGACTCAAAAGGGGAAGTAGAATGAGGAAAAAAAGCAAAAGAAAAAGCGGGCAGTGTTGTGCAAGTGTGTTTAAGGAAAGATAGTGTGTTTGTGCATGCATGTGTGCGTGTGTGTGTGCATGTGCGTGTCTGAGTGTGTGTGTGTGTGTGTGTGTGTGTGTGTGTGTGTGTGTGTCCGTGTGTGCATGTGTGTGCATGTGCGTGCATGTGTCTGAGTGTGCGTCTGCATGTGTGTGTGTCTGTGTGTGCATGTGCGTGCGTGTGTCTGAGTGTGCGTGTCTGTGTGTGCATGTACGTGCGTGTGCACATGCATGTGTGTCTGTGTGTGCGTGTGCATGTGCGTGTGTGTGTGTGTGTGTGTGTGTGTGTGTGTGTGTGTGTGTGTGTGTGTGTGTGTGTGTGTGTGTGTGTGTGTGTGTGAGCTGGAAGCTTTAGAAGACCAGGTTATGGTCTGCCATAAAACTACAAAAATTCTTCTTGCATGTTATGTTTCAGCTAGTGTTTATTTCACAAAGATTATAACATCTCAAGAAACTATTCTTATATTAATGGGAAAATAAATCACAGTAAAAGAAATGTGTAGGGAAATAACTTAAATTGAAGCAAGAAGTTTGTAATGATGTCCAGGTCAAAGTGAAGTGATGTCATATAACATCATTTATAATTTATACTTTATTATTGAGTGGTTTGTGTAGTTACGCAAGCTTACTGAAAGAGAGTGAGAGAGAGCTAGAGAGTGAGAGAGAGAGAAAGAGAGACAGACAGACAGACATTCATGACAAGGATAGCTATTATCATGAAAGGTAACATTATAGTCACCCCCAACCACATGGAACAGAGGGATAAGGTCCTGGCTCCATCTGAGGTGGCCCATATTCAATTAGCAGCACAAGTAATGTAGAAAGTGGGCAAGGAAGGATGGGAGTGGCTGACAGATAGTGGCTCACCCATCATGGAGGAAAGCTGGCTGCACAGGCTTGCTACAATAGCAGCACTTAAATCTCGGTCAGCTCTGCATTGCATAACACTTGGTCAAGAAGCTATACATCTGACGAAGAGCTCATACAACACCCAAAGGCAAGTACTGCATAGCACACAGGGCTGCTGTGTGCTGATGAAGAGTTAGAACATGAAAGCAAACATTGCAGAGCTCATAAGCATGCCTTTCAACTGTCCAGATTTTTACAGAATGTCCAGATTTGTGCCTCATATTTTCAGTCTCCTCCTCATAAAATGTGTGTTTTTCTGGCAAACCACAGAAGATTGAAGTCACTAAATAATGACATACATATGAGTTTCAGGTTTCATATCCTTCAGAAAATACAAGTTAACACAAAATATTTTATTCTAGCAACTAAGTTTAGAGCAATAGTTAAAACCTGTCCCTATTTTTGGAACATTGTCCTCCCATTATTTAAGGCTTTGTCCAGATTCCTTTTTGTTTTGAAGTTGAGAAGTAGGCTTATGAAGCTGCTGTGTTGTGGTGAAGGATTAGAACATGAATTTAAGCACTGCAGAGCTCACAATGCTTCTGTATGCTGGTGAAGGGTTAGAACATAAAGGTAAGCATTGCAGAGCTCATAACTCTGCTTTGTGCTAGTGAAGGGTTAGAACATAAAGTCAAGCACTGCAGAGCTCATAAGGCTGTTTTGTGCTGGTGAAGGGTTAGAACATTAAGTCAAGTACTGCAGAACTCATGAGGCTTCTGTGTGCTGGTGAAGGGGTAGAACATAAAGGTAAGCACTGCATACCTCACAAGGCTTCTGGGTGCTGGCAAAGGATTAGAACACAAAGGTAAGCATTGCAGAGCTCATAATGCTGTTTTGTGCTTTTGAAGAGTTAGAACATGAAGTCAAGTACTGCAGAGCTCTCAATGCTTCTGTGTGCTGGTAAAGGGTTAGAACACAAAGGCAAGCATTGTAGAGCTCATAAGACTGCTTTTTGCTGGTGAAGGGGTAGGACACAAAGGTAAGTACTGCAGAGCTCCCAAGGCTTCTGTGTGGTGGTGACAGGGTAGAACACAAAGGTAAGTACTGCAGAGCTCCCAAGGCTTCTGTGTGGTGGTGACAGGGTAGAACACAAAGGTAAGTACTGCAGAGCTCCCAAGGCTTCTGTGTGGTGGTGACAGGGTAGAACACAAAGGTAAGTACTGCAGAGCTCCCAAGGCTTCTGTGTGGTGGTGACAGGGTAGAACACAAAGGTAAGTACTGCAGAGTTCCCAAGGCTTCTGTGTGGTGGTGACAGGATAGAACACAAAGGTAAGTACTGCAGAGCTCCCAAGGCTTCTGTGTGGTGGTGACAGGGTAGAACACAAAGGTAAGTACTGCAGAGCTCATCAGGCTGTTTTATGCTGGTGAAGGGTTAGAACATGAAGTCAAGCACTGCAGAGCTCACAAGGCTTCTGTGTGCTGGTGAAGGGGTAGGTCACAAAGGTAAGTACTGCAAAGCTCCCAAGGCTTCTGTGTGGTGGTGACAGGGTAGAACGCAAAGGTAAGTACTGCAGAGCTCCCAAGGCTTCTTTGTGGTGGTGACAGGGAGAAACACAAAGGTAAGTACTGCAGAGCTCCCAAGGCTTCTGTGTGGTGGTGACAGGGTAGAACACAAAGGTAAGTACTGCAGAGCTCCCAAGGCTTCTGTGTGGTGGTGACAGGGTAGAACACAAAGGTAAGTACTGCAGAGCTCCCAAGGCTTCTGTGTGGTGGTGACAGGGTAGAACACAAAGGTAGGTACTGCAGAGCTCCCAAGGCTTCTGTGTGGTGGTGACGGGGTAGAACACAAAGGTAAGTACTGCAGAGCTCCCAAGGCTTCTGTGTGGTGGTGAGAACACAAAGGTAAGTACTGCAGAGCTCATCAGGCTGTTTTATGCTGGTGAAGGGTTAGAACATGAAGTCAAGCACTGTAGAGCTCACAAGGCTTCTGTGTGGTGGTGAAGGGGTAGGTCAAAAAGGTAAGTACTGCAGAGCTCCCAAGGCTTCTGTGTGGTGGTGACAGGCAGAGCTCCCAAGGCTTCTGTGTGGTGGTGACAGGGAGAAACACAAAGGTAAGTACTGCAGAGCTCCCAAGGCTTCTGTGTGGTGGTGACAAGGTAGAACACAAAGGTAAGCACTGCAGAGCTCACAAGGCTTCTGTGTGGTGGTGAAGGGGTAGAACACAAAGGTAAGTACTGCAGAGCTCACAAGGCTTCTGTGTGGTGGTGACAGGGTAGAACACAAAGGTAAGTACTGCAGAGCTCACAAGGCTTCTGTGTGGTGGTGACAGGGTAGAACACAAAGGTAAGTACTGCAGAGCTCCCAAGGCTTCTGTGTGGTGGTGACAGGGTAGAACACAAAGGTAAGTACTGCAGAGCTCACAAGGCTTCTGTGTGGTGGTGACATGGTAGAATACAAAGGTAAGTACTGCAGAGCTCCCAAGGCTTCTGTGTGGTGGTGACAGGGTAGAACACAAAGGTAAGTACTGCAGAGCTTACAAGGCTTCTGTGTGGTGGTGACAGGGCAGAACACAAAGGTAAGTACTGCAGAGCTCCCAAGGCTTCTGTGTGGTGGTGACAGGGTAGAACACAAAGGTAAGTACTGCAGAGCTCCCAAGGCTTCTGTGTGGTGGTGACAGGGTAGAACACAAAGGTAAGTACTGCAGAGCTCCCAAGGCTTCTGTATGGTGGTGACGGGGTAGAACCCAAAGGTAAGTACTGCAGAGCTCCCAAGGCTTCTGTATGGTGGTGACGGGGTAGAACCCAAAGGTAAGTACTGTAGAGCTCCCAAGGCTTCTGTGTGGTGGTGACAGGGTAGAACACAAAGGTAAGTACTGCAGAGCTCCCAAGGCTTCTGTGTGGTGGTGACAGGGTAGAACACACTCTCCAGCAGCACTATGATGTTGTGCATGCATCCTTGATCTCTTCACCTGCTTTTGATATGGGTTGGTGGAGGGTGGGAGAGGTAAGGAAGGCCTGGTAGATCCGGTGAAGGAGCTAGAGACAGCTGATGGGCAACAGCGGAGAGATAGGAGAGAAAAAAGGTAGCATTCTAGTCAAAGCACTAGTAACCATAACCCTAACAGTCTGTCTCTATCTCTCTCACACACTCCTCAGTTAATTAAACCACAGCCTGTATAGTGTACTACCTACACAAAACATCCATACATTCTATCCAAATATCATATTTTTCTGACTCTCTTTTTCATAACACATCATGAATATTACTGTAAATTCACATTTTCTGTTAGCTAAACCTCTACCTCACAAAGAATGCTTGTTTATGAAGGCTAGCAAGTTATAAATAATAACTTCTTGTTTTCCTTGTTTTGATTTAAATAATCTCCATTCACATTCACGTGCGCGCGCGCACACACACACACACACACACACACACACACACACAGAGGATGTATCTGTTTTTGAGGTATAGCTGTCATTTTAAGCATCTGAGCTGCACACTTTTCACCCACCCTGACATTTTCAAGTGCCTTTTTAGCAACTGGAAATTAAAGCACTGTATCTAACATCACCAAATTAATAACTCTTGATGAAGGACTCCTATTAGTGAAAATGATAGAATAATTGTAAAACTTACGCTGGCCCAATAAAAGGTATTATATCACCTTTGTTTTCCAGTGTTTTTGTGTTTTCTGTTAGTGGACTAGTATGACTTTTCTTATTTTTTCTACTATCCAGAAGAATGAATTTAGATATGAGAATGAGAAATACAACACTAGGTATAGATACAAGATAGTGTTATTATGTCAATACAGGCAATGGTGGAGAAAAATAGGAAGTCTTAGCTTATTGCTATTTAATTTCAGTTGCAGTACTTAATGAAGGTAAAGTGATGTGCAAGATTGTGAATTATATTTTTTCAGTGGTTGATGTAGTCTATCAAGGGAACATTCCTGTGAAAGTAATAGCACATACTCTGAACATTGAAGAAACGTTTTTCCTTTTCCTTTTTATGACCATTAGGTAGCGTTACTATACCCGCTGCATTATTTTTTCACACACTACAGCATACCTCTCATTTTCTTTCCTATAGAATTTTGCAGAAAGCCAGAAATAATGGGGAGGGGAACAAAGAGCCAACATCAGAAACTTTTTTATATTAGTATTTTTAAATATTACTCTAGTTCACTTAAAAAGCAAAGAAAACATGTTTTGCATCAATATGCATGTCTTGGAATGTTAGAAGTATGAAAATCTACTTTCTAGGATTATTGATTGACTGTATTCTTCAGGAATTTAACAGAAAATCAAACATTTTATGAAGGACATGGTGAAAATATGAGGCAAAATCAGGGATATTCTGCAAAGTCAGAAACAAATAAGCTGAGCATCCAATTGCTCCGGATTATGCGGAACACTCTGTATTTAATGATGAGTGAAGCCACTGTTCCACATTGAACAGCTGTGGCTCCTCTATATGCATTCTGATTGATTTGTGTACCACAATTACTGCCAATCGGCATCACTGTATACAAACCAATCCATAGCTGTGCTGCCCTTCCACATTACACAGCACTGGCTATGCTCTACAGTTTTTGATTGGCTTGTACACCGCATTTACAGCCAATCATGAATGCGGTGTACGAGCCAATCAAGTAACGTGTTTCAGGACAGGAGGCAATGAGAGCTCTCCAATACAGGTCAATCACGTTCTGCTGTGGATTAAAGATGTCGGGACTGGGACTTGGGAGCCGGGAGAGGAGTCAGTAAGCTGAAGGAACTTCAGGGGCCTTGCTTTGGCGGATCAAGATCGGTCAGATTGATTACTAGAAGGCTGAGGTTTGTGTTGCTGCCTGCTGAACAACCGGGGCTGATCAGATCATCATTTGGATTACATTTCGTGCTGAGTGGAGACTGAGTCTGTGGATTATAGGCAGAGGTAAGTGCTTTATAAATGTAGCTGCAATGTTACCTCTGCAAGAATTTCTATCCTTGTGAACCTGTATGCTAGCAACTTAATACGTTTATAAGAGCAAAGTTTAGTATCTAGTTTTGTGCTGCTAGTCCCTGGTATGTCTGTTGTATACCAACACAGATCCTGTTATTCTAGCAATATTTCCAAGTTTATCAGAGCAATATTTCTGTGTTTATAAGAGCAATATTTAGAGTTAAAATAAAGAATAAAGATAGAAATAATTCTTTGGCAAGACACTCATTGGAATGTATGGACTTCAAGAAATTTGAGTTCTTTGTCTTAGACCATGTAGAGAAAAGTTTGCTAAAGGGAGATTTGAACAACAAGTTGGAGCAGAAAGAGTCATTATGGCAGTTGTGTCTAGGAGCAGATGAACCCCCTGGTCTTAATGAAGCGATTAACATTAAATGCTTCCTATTATATAGATAACTTGTTATAATAGTTTGTTCCATTTTTCATACATGTGTGTGTGAGTGTGTGTGTGTGTGTGTGTATATATATATGTGTATATATATATGTACATATGTATATTTATGTGTGTATATATGTGTGTGTATACTATATACTACATACCTCCATTAGAGAGATTTTTTATTTGGTAGTCTTAGTTAGTATTATTCTTTGGCCATTCCACACATTAGTTCATTATTGTCATCTTTTGGAGTATGTTTGAGTGAGTGTCTATTTTTAGGTTAACACCTCCGCACATGTGTGTAGTTTTTGGGGTGTGTTAGGATATTCTTGTGTGCGTTTGTATGTGTGAGTAAATGCTTGTGTATGTTTGTGTGTGTGTGTGAGTTAGTAAGGGTGGGAGGTTGTTGTTTGTTTGTGGTTACGTTTTCATGTCTAACTAGTGGACATTTTTCCATTAGATCATTATTTCACTTAGTTACTTTTGGTATCATTATATTCATCATTATTTATTACGTTTAATATGTTTTAGTTGAAACTTATTATATTAATTATGGTTACGCTGTTTATTAATTGGACAGTGTACCAATATTTTTTCAATTTTAATGATCATGTTATACTGTCACATAGTATTAATTTTTATTAAGATGACACTTTTTAGAATGAAGTACAATTGTTATATTTGATAGATGTGTGTTTAAATGTATTATATCTTAAAATTTATTATCATTGTAATAACAGAATAACATCATTTCCTGTTTAAGAGTATAAAACCAGGATGTTGGGAGGCATCCTGGTTTGTTTGAGCAATATTTAGAGTCTCTGGTTTTGTGCTGCTTGTCTCTAGTATGTCGTATGCCAACACAGATCCTGTTCTAACAATATTTCCAAGTTTATAAGATCAATATTTAAAGTGTCTCTAGTTTTGTGCTGCTTGTCCCCTATTACAGTGGGCTTTGTCCAGAGTTCTTGCACTAAGAGGTTGAGAGGTATGTTAGGATGGATGTTAAAAGTGAGTTATTTATATTAACAAGATGCTTTAAAGTAGACAAGATGCTGTTTAACTTGGTCTAACTAAAATCATTTGTGTGACTTGTAATGTCGGTTTAGAAAATGTAGTAAATGTGAATTTTATTTTTGTAAAGTCATGTTTCATTTACTTATGGTGTGGATATGGTATTGCAGATTATAAAACAAAGGTTTTGGAAATGACAAGTGTCATATAGAATTTTACAGATGTTCTATCATGCTCCATGGCAATGGCATGTTTTGCGCAGTGCGGAAATAGGGTGTTCCACATTTTGACCATTTGTCACACATTGTTAAGGTCTGTGTTCCACATTGGCCTCTTAAGAGGTTGAGACCTATGCATATAAGGGGTATTCACTAGCCTCTCTTTGGACTGCAGCACTGAGTTGCTGTACTGTTCTTGATATTATGTCTTGCAATATAACTTTCTACCAGCAGATAGCATCCTTTCCAGGAAAATAAAAAATCAGGCTGGTGCACTGCTAAGTATTGCTTAAGTCACTGAATTTTGCTCAGTTATAAAATACAGTATTTTCTTTATGTCTTATTACTCTGTATATTTAAAATTATAAATCAATAATACATATTTTATTAACAACAGACAGACAATACATTTCTAGATGTGATATATACCTATATCAAGTAATATGGGTATCTGCATTACATATGTTTGATGATTTACTGAGGATAGAAAATATAACAAAGCCCTTAAAGATCTATTTAATATTTACATTTGAATAGAACTTACAAAGTTTGTATAAAATATGTTCCAGTACATATCCAACTCAATTTTAATCACAATTCATATAAGCAAAATGTCTACTGTATCTTAAATGGGCATTTATTTTTGAAAGTAAAGCCAGTGATATGACAAGACTTTTAACTCCCACTATGTATGTTAAATTCATTAATAAAATATATATTTTAAAGCTGTAATTTCTGAATAATTTAATTAAAAAATAGTTTTACCTGTATTACAATATATTAGACACTAAATAAACTAGTCACCATCAAATTAATTCTAATTTCTGTTGCCTGAGTCAATAAATGAACATTGGCAGTGATACAAAAACATGCTATGCAAGGTATAAAATCACATAACATTATGGTAAGATCATATAAATGAACAGTGATTCATAAGAACACATCAAATAGTGGGCAAAGGTTATCTGCAATGTGTACACTATGCCAACTCACACTAGCTGGAGTAGTGCAAACAAATAACAGTGATACATATAATAGTATACCATACATCTCTACCTGGTTTGTAAATGAAATAAACTGATGTAACAAATGTTTTGTGACCAGAGTTGTTCATGGAAAACTTTACAGTGCACAAACTATAGTAACAGTGATACAGGCGGTGTTTTATAAAGTATTACAGGACTGTCTGCATTGTAAAAGTAATATGAAAGACACTGACACCTCATAGCGTAACTGCTGCAAAGGAGGCAGATATTCTGAGCAAGGTCAAGATTTCATGCCCAAAGAGAACAGGTACTCTTCAATGTTTTTATGGTAAAATCACTGGCCTATACTACA
Organism: Protopterus annectens; assembly: GCF_019279795.1. NCBI lineage: Eukaryota > Metazoa > Chordata > Ceratodontiformes > Protopteridae > Protopterus > Protopterus annectens. The sequence goes on along the minus strand of NC_056742.1, from coordinate 174,144,993 downwards.
TTTGTGACAACAGCCATGCAGACCTAGCTGTCACTATATGTTATGGATAACACATCTTACTAGGCACCAAGGTTTACAAAACCATTTGCATCTTGGCTACAGGAACAATTCTGTGGCATGCTGGAAGGACAATGCAGGCATCTCCCTGTTATCTAGGTCCATAATACTGGATACAACCTCATCTGTATGGAATGTCTTGTGGCAGAGCATGCAACATTCCTTAACAGCTCAGAGGAATATCACATCACCATTATAGCACTCCAAGGAGAAGCAGGTATATTAATGATGTCACTCTCAGCCAATTTCATCCATACTGTTCAACTGTCATTTTGTGCTCGATGTAGAATGTATTATTATGAGGGTGTCTGACCCTTGGGAAGAGTATATAAGGGTGTGTGTGACAGCTGACTGAACAGTGTCAAGTAATTAACAAGGAATAGCTCCACAGAAGCATCATATTATGGGCACTGATACAGGCTACTCTATTGTTATGAGATAAAAATAGAAAAGAATATACAGGATAAAGGGGCTACAGAATAATGGGTACCTGTCAAGACAAGGGAATAGAGTATCGATATTGACGCACATTTTAGGGATGTAGTACCTGTGTCATTCAATTCCCTATATAATGTCCTAGTACAACATCACTCAGCCAAAAGGCCTCTTAGATCATCAAGCAAACTACTACTAGAAGTCACCAACAGCTACAATAGCTTTGGAGATGCACTATATAGTAATTCAGTGGCTAAAAAATGGAACTCTGTCCCTACTAGCATTCAAAACACATCATCCAAAGCCTTCTTTAAAGACCTCATCAGGCAACATCTCAAGCAAAGGTGGCAGTGCCATGATTGCTCCCCAGGCTAGTGAAAGCATATAACATATACATACTAAATCTAGAGCACTTGATAATAGTTTTCAATCTTACTCACAAACACTGGCTAATCTACAATGTATGTACTGTACCTGTGTACTATGAATGTATTCTACCTATGTTCCAAATTTCAGCTGTACACCACAAATCTATTAATTACCTTTATTTTTAAAATTAATATTATTTTGTTTGTTCTCTCCACTGTAACTGTTGATGTGCTGCATACCACCGTGAAAGCATGTCTTTTGTAATTTGTGTGTATACTAATCATGTCTAAATAACTAAATATGTCTGTAATTTTTCTTTGTGGAGCTTTTCTCCCCGGGCCTCTGCTGTAAAAGGGCCTTTTTGGCTCAGTCAGACACCCCCGGTTAACAAATGTAAAATAAAATAAATAAAATAAATGTCACCTACCCAGTACACCTGTGAATGATGACCCAGTCAAATAGCCAGAAAACTGTGCTGTGGTCAGGAACAAGAGGGAACCCAGCTAAGCAAGGGTGTTCATAGAAAATATATTTAGTATTTTGAACGAGCTGTATACGTGCCTACATACTTGCAGTAGAGATGTGCACTGCAGTCTAGTTAAGGCTTGCAGTGTGTTCCATATGTGTATTGTGTTGCTTCATCTGGGCATGTAAGCACAACACATGACAGACTACAAAGGAGAGGACAGTGGCAGTCAGGATGATGCAGAGAACTGACACTATGAGTTAATTCCGTAGACACATTACACAATTGTCACTACATTTCAAAAGCAGTGGCAAGAAGGCATTTCATTGGCTGGTAGGTAGGTGGTGGCAGATGCATGGACAATGTATTTGCAATAAGTGCAATTAGTTGACTCCTCTGTAGTGAACATAAATTAAAGTAATTTACTAGAATGTGACCTCTTACCATACGATGACCATAGTGCTTACTAAAGAGTGTGTATTTGACACATGCTGTACATTAGATAAGGCATCTATAGTCAAGAAAAATGCATAGTCACATAATATCATTATATGAGCAACATACAAGGCACAAACATGGATGATAATACAGTGATATGCAATAGTCAGACTGGTGGCATGTCTGGCTTCAGTAAACACATTGTGTTACATACAGATAGATCTGTGTGCAGCCCACGTATGGTTGACCACAGGACGTCTACTCTACTGGACTCTAGTATGTGCCATGAATACAGGACTGTAGAGCATACAAAGTAGCTGAGGAAGCAACTACCTACATTCATTGTCTATCCCTAGTAAAGTGGCCTTTTCCGACATCTGTTCAAAGTGCACACTTCAACAGATATTCCAGGTACAGTATAATGAGCAGTGAAATAATACCTCTATGTGATTCATTGGCACACAGCTCTTGCATGGAGGATGCAAGATGCATTATGTTCAGTTTGGTGGTTTACAGCAGGCAGACAACTGAAGTGTGTGCAAACTGCATAAGCATAGAGACTGTGACATGTCTTGTTTATGGTTTTATGTCTTTTAATGTAGACAGTTCAGATTTATCTTGGTTATTATCATCGTGGATGAGGTCAAGGGTACTGGCAATTCTGGAGCGCAGTGCATTCTGGGAACAATGCATCACAGTACAGTGTAGGAGGATAGTATATCTTTGTATAAGGTATGATCTTTTGCAGGAGCTCCCACCCATGGCAGGAATCCACTCAGTATCATGAATGTTTACTTGGCTATGTATATGAGATGGTTGTTCAGCTTGTGAAGAAGCCTGGGTTACACCAGTTAATATTACTGTGTTACTGATTGAACCACCATCTTCAGGAAATTTTGGGGAGAAATCAAGAAGGCCCCACCAGCTACAGTAATAATCAGTAAATGATGCCTTATCATTAACTCTTTATCCTCATACTAATATTCCAACTGGAACAATTGATGTCATATACTTGCCTGTATTGTGTCCTTTTTGTGATTTATTTCATGTCAGGAAATAGAACTGGCTTAAAGGTAAATGGGGGGGGGGGGCACTGACAGAGATACCATGTGCCAGTACTTTCACCTCTCCCTAGCTGTTTTTCCTCATTATAGCATACTGCAAAATACATGTTGCATTGCACCATATACAATAGTATTGTAACACCTTGGGACACAGCTGCATGGCTAAAACATGTGCCTTATTCTAATATTTTGGTTTAGTCAACCATATATGCCAACTACTTGGCAAGATTCATGCTGTTAAAATACTGCTGAGTGCCATGACTGAATGGCATAGTATATGTATGTATGCATAGAAAAAGTACTGGATGCTGTGCCTTGTACAGGCAAAGGAAGAGGAGTTATATCCAGTAAAGCTACAGATCATCCAATGAGCTATTAGATACCAGAGGCACCTGAGTGCCAAAGTGAAACATGGTTAATAGCAATAGGAATGCTACCATACTATATGTTACTAACTTGAGCAAGACCTGCATAGCCGAGTTATAGGGACACTTCACCATCTCCACATCACCATCTATACAAGTCACTTATCTCCTGTTGTGCCCGTCTGTATTTTGGAAAGAGAGGCATACATGCTGCAGACAGTCATGCAAGCACAGAAGTAGCCATATACATAAAATAGAATAATATAAAGTATAAACAATATTCAATACTAAAATCTACAAAGAAAAAAAACATGCACAAATGGAGAAATGGAAACCTTTAATACAACCGTTAACAGGTTTCTTCGAGTAAACTATTTTTTTAACATAGTTTATTAAATGGCATGATTTTTTTCACAGACCTTATTTAATGACTGAACCTAAACTGCATATTTTGTTCTGAAGGTCTACATTTTTGCTGGATGAAGGCTCTTAACAATTGTATTAAATGTTTACATTTCTCCGTGTGTATGTGTGTGTGTGTGTGTGTGTGTGTGTGTGTGTGTGTGTGTGTGTGTGTGTGTGTGTGTGTGTGTGTGTGTCTTTATACAGTCAGTCAGTCATGCAGTCTACTATGAGTATTAAGATGTAATGGCCCTGATGATGATTATGATAGTGGTGATGATGATGAAGATGAAACAAAGTGCAGCCAGTAGGCACCAGCATTACCACTCTGCTAAATCTAAGGCTGTTTCTTTTCAACAGTGTTTGCCTGAAAAGTATTCAATTTCAGCCTCTGGGCATCTGGCTCTGCCAAGCTTACTCAGACCTATTACCATATATGCCACAAGGCTATCTTCTGTGCCTATTCCTGACTCAAAATACTTCTGTGCAGTTGTTGCATGAAACAAATTGACAAGTACACTGTCCCTTCTATCTTTTCTTCTCCTATTTCCTGCACCATAATTGCTCTGAAATGCAAATGAAACTTTTAGTTGCATCTTCAGTTCATTACTGCATATGAAGTAGTGAATAGATCAATATGCATATGTTCTTTGAAAAAAAGAGGCTGAGTGAAATTTTGAAATAGGGAAACTGAGATAAATCAGGAAGCAACAGTAAAGATGCCTCATATTTAGAAAACCAAACATTTTTATTTTGTTTTTATTGAATTAGCAGTGGTAGAAAGGCTGATAGGGTAAGGTTGAGCTGTTAATATTTTTGGATGGAGAAGGCTTTTGCAGTGATAGTCTGTTTTCAGATCCCTTCCTAAAACCTATATTCATTTTCATTGAGGGCAACTTTGCTGAGATCTTTCTCTATTGCTTTGTAATTCAGCTTAGTTTGCACAGTAGCTAAAGCGATAGTAGCCAGTTTGTATTATTGAGCTCTGTGTGTTTTTCGTTTTCTTTTTTGAGCTGGATGCCTTCATACAGAAAGGGAAGAGAAAATCAGGAAGGGTTTAGTTTTGATGTCTATGAGAGGCACTGTCAGAAGATGAGTGTAAGGGAATTCATGGGGCAATAGGGAGAACCATGTACCAACCCCATGTGCAAAATGGAAAAACGAGGTCGAGGATGGATGGATGCAGTTAAGTCGCTAATTTCAAAGTGGTATGCACTTTGTTTTTTTTGTTTGTTTTTTTTTTAAATAAACAGTCTATATTTACTAGCTTAGAGTAGAGCCATACATGGCTGTCAAGTAACTAGCCCAGACTGTCAAAAACCTACTATCATTTGTTGCAGTTAATTTAGTAATGAAATTCAGACACTTACATTCTAAAAGAAGGAAGAGTGGTATACAAATGCACTGAACGTAAAAATATGACAACACAGATGACAAGCATGCTGTTTTCATAGCTGTTAAGAAACAATATGAGTACAGTTGAATACAAGTGCTAGTGAGCTATTTGCTCATGAAACACCTTCTCACTGCCACTTGCTCGGAAAGACAATTGCTCCAAGTCCCACTAACTTGATCTCCCATAACTACTTAGCTGTTCCATCTTAGCAATCAAAACTGTATAGCCCTACCAGAGCCATAACTATAATCCTAAAACACCCTTCTCACTCACAAAACCTAAAATTCACTTCCCTCATCTTAAAAATAACCCCCTACTATTTCCTAACCCTAAGACTCTCTCTCTCTCTCTCTCTCTCTCTCTCTCTCTCTCTCTCTCTCTCTCTATCTAACCCCAAGACTCTCTTCCATCTCCCAAAACATAAAACACCATTCTCACTTCCTAACCTAAACATAAAATCTCCCCTCCTACTCCCTAAAGAGATACTTTTTACTCCAAAAGATCCACACTCAAGGAATAATACCACTTCCATAAGATTATATTACTTCCTAGTCTTAATGTTGTTTATGTCGATGTAGGAAATACCCTCTTTTGGCATGTAAACTGCTAGTTCCTTACAGGGTGAATGGTGCAGTGGTAGCATTGTCACCTCACAGCAAGAGGTTTTCTGGTTTGATTCTCAGCTGGGGTGCCTTCTGTGCAGAGTCTGCATGTCCTCCCTGTGTTAGTGTAGGTTTCCTCCCATATTCCAAAGACATATGTCTGAAGCATTTCTCCCTGTGCCTCTGCTGAAAATTGACTTTGTTCCAAGTCAAACTTTTCTGGTTAAATAAATAACAAATAATATTTAAGCAGAACTTGCAAATCCACTGTATTTAGTGGGGATTATTCATTTCTGTATCTCCATAATACACTTTTTGTTGCTGCAAAAATGCCCTCTAAAAGCATTTGTCAGTGACCATGGCATAGATAGATAAAGCACTGGAAGACCGATATTAAATAAGTAACATGAGTGGTGGAGAAGGTAGATAGGTGAAAATGGCACAGAGTGGCCACTGATGGCGTGCCCATCCTGGAGAAGGAAGGGAGGTGTAGCTCACTGCTTTACTGCTACCTAGAGAATAATGATATATGTGACTGGAGCTTTATAGGTTAGTATTACTCCACACTGTAGCAGCAGTGCATCATAGTGACAAAGGCTTTGTCGTGTGTGGTTGTAGGCGTGCATCCTCTGTCAGCAATTGAGTCCAGAAAGTCACAGCATCCTATGGAGAGAGAGCTAGGTTAGGGGACTCTGCATGATCACTGGTGGTTCATCTCAGCCACACAAGTCTCAATTCTCAGGGAATGAATGGGGTGATAGTGCTCCCACCCTAAACAAGAAGTGGAATGGTCCACTGGGCTCTCACTATGGGCAATAGGTTTTTTTCGTCAGTGCATTGTTTTAGTCGCTAGTGAACTGTCAGCGTTTAATGCACCTTGATGTCATCCTGTCTGTGTCTTTAGAAGATGTTATTGTTTGGCATTATGTGGATATAATAAATCGATTGAAGTTTTACATCTTTGTGGTTACTGGTGACTTCAACGCTCATAGGTGGAACCGGAGTTTTTTGTGGTGATTGGTTATACTATGGGCAATGAATGAAGGGGTCTGGCTTTTGCTCCTAAGGCAGGAACAAATGGGCTAATTGGGTGGCAGGAAAAGAAGCCAGAAATTATGGTAGGAAGGATGAAAAAGGAAAAAAAATGGAAGTGGAACAGCGAAAGAGCTTTATGGAATATATAAAAACAAATCATCAGCCTATAAAAATTGAAATTGAAATGTATGCTTTCTCTTCTACCAAAAAGATATAAATTAAAAATAGTTAACAGATATGTATATCTTAACTTCCAGGGACTTCTTAGGACATTTCCAGCATCTGCAAGAAGCTCCAGACTAGGTTCAGAGGTTCAGAAGTACTTACTAGAATATTGATTCATGAGGATCTTTAGAAAACTAGGCATACATTCCCATGAAGTTTTAGCCCTTATATTTTTAGTACAAATAACCCAGAGATAAGCTATATGTCTGAGTACACGAAGAACAAGCGTGCTATACCTGTGGGCTGAATTTGGGGTTACTCATCCATTCATTCAGATCATGTTTAAATGGTATAAAAGAAGTACTTTGTTTTATGTGGAGAGGAAGATGATCCCAAAAAAGTGTTATTCTCTGTGATATGTTGCAAAAGAAATTTAGATCTCTTGAGCAGGTGTTTATGCCCCCATTGAACTTGTGAATGTGCAGTAGGTCTGACAGGATAGGGTCTGTTGAGGTTTTGTATGTGAGCAGAGATCACCCTTCAGCAGCCTGTATGACACCAAGAAGAGAGAAAAGGCTTTGAGATGGACTGCGTGGTTTATATGATCTAGACCCTTGATTTTCTTAGTAAAAAGGCATTGCAGGTATTAAAATTATGTCAGATATTTGGATAAGTACATACTGAAATAGGAATTACACTCACTGATTAGCCTGATGAGTAGGGAATACAGTGCAGTGATCACATCCATGGACCTTGATGCCATACCGTTAGTATTATGCTGTGCAATGGAAAAGCACTTTCTTACCACAGTGGCTAGACTGGTGATTAAAGGACACATCATTGTCTACGTAAGCTTCTGGAAGAGTTTTTAGGGGTGTGTTGTCTATGTGATAGTTACAAGATACTTCTTGCTTGTTGAAGGATACTACTATATATTTCTTGTTATTCAGTTTTAGACCATGGTTTTGACACCTGCTGTTGTTATGGGAAAGGCCATCTTGCAGGATCTTGGCATCTTTTGGTGAGTTTATGATGGTGCCAAGTTTACATCTGCAAACTTGGTCAGCCATAAGCCATTAACAGTAGCTCTGAGAAAGAAATGATAAATTGCTGTAGCCCAGTAACTGAACCCAGGGATTCACCACCAGTAACTGGTCTTTTAAGGAGGTAGAGCAGCCAACTTTAATTTCCTGGTTCTATCTGTGATTCAGTTTTCTATCCAATGAGTTGCACAGGGGCTAGCATTCAGCTCTAATAGTTTGGCTATGATAGCTGAGTGTGGGATGGTGTTGAATGCCCAAGCATAGTCTACATATGCAGTGTGTATCTCTATTGTTTCAGTAACTTTCTCAATGAAGTCAGACACATTACATAGGCAGGATCTCCCCTTAACAAATCCAAACTGGACAAGAATGAGAGTTTGCAGGTTACCTATATCCTCATTTAATGATTTCACAATGATCCTTTCCATGGCCATACAGATGAGGCTGGTCAGACCTATATGTTTATAATTTCCTTGGTAAGTTGACACCCCTCCTTTGGACAAGGACATGACAATTACTGTTCTTGCTTCACCAGGCACACAGCTTGATTGTAGGCTGACATTGAATAGCATCTGTAGGGGGTCTGACAGGACCTTTTTCACTCTGGTCAGTAAGCAGCCTGGTATGTTATCCTGCCCCATAGAAACAGCATTCTTGGCACTGGATAGTGTCTTGAGGACTTGTTCATAGAAGATTTGAAGGGGCTGAAAATGTGGCATATGTGATATGTGAAGGGAGTGAAGTAAGAGCTTAAGTTATCCACCAGTAGATTGGCTGTATCCTGTGGGTCTGAGCATGTGATATCATTTACAATTAGCTCTAAACAGTGCATTGTTTCTAAGGTTTCTAGCATAGTTAAAGAAGGCTTTGTGGTCATCCTTTGCTAGGGTGTCAATTTTACCTCATATCTGTGTTTAGTTGATTTGATTAGGGTCTAGAGTTCCTTTTTAGGTTTAGCAAGGTAAGTTTTTTTTTTTTTTTTTTTTTTTTGCATCTTGAGAGTTACTTCTATTTGTACATGCGTGATGCCCACCACTGCTACCAATATGTGATGGCCACCAATATGTGTCGTTTCCATGCTGGGCCAGTAATCAAGGAGCCTGAATCCTCACCACTGACACTGGAGAGGGACGTACACTTGGAATACAAATGGATACACATTGTATTTCCAGATGCAGACCACTCTACATCAAGTACATTTTCCCTTAACAGCACACAGGAAACACACTCAGCCCAAGGTCTGGATGTCTCTAAATCTGTCTTCCTCCAGATCCCAATAAGACTCCCCACTGGTACAGCTGTAGGCTTAGGTCCTCAGCCGAGTGCCAAGTCAAGTCCTCCAGCACCCTCTTAGTAAATCAAGTGCTTCATGTCCCTGTCCCAAGTAGATGACTCACAGACACTGAGAGATTTGATTTGCACACAAACACACACACAGACACTCACACACACACACACACACACACACTCACACACACACACACACCTGGAAAAGGCTGGCACAGGTTTACTAGGTATGGCCCCTCCTGCCCAGACAATAAGGTAGTTAACACTGCCACCAGACACTCCACAATAAGCTACTCTAAGGCCCTTAACAAAGGGTGTCCAATTATACTTTACAATATTAATACTAACACAAATGGTAGTAGTTCACCAGGATGGCTAGACCTTCTGGAGTGGCCCAGACAGTGTCACCAAATAAATATAAGCACTCTCAAAGGTTAAATACATTCTACAAGGACCTGCCACAATAAAAGTTTAAATATATTTAATAATAAATAATAAAAGAGCATGAAAATACTGAATATATATTTACAGTAAACCACAGAGTTCAAATTACAGAAAATATTGAAATTAACATTGATGGACAGGCTCATACAAATAAAGAAAAACTCTCTCTAAACTAAGCTTCACTATATTCCTGAATGAATCTAAGAGAATTTTACTGCTGCCTAGTTAATGTACTTACTACTGCAAGGCAAGATACTGTGGGTGAGGGTCTTTCTAGTCAGGCTTCCCAAACAGAATACTCTACTCTGAGATTTCTCATTTTAATATCTAAAATATAATTTCCAGGAGGGCTCGCAAAATGACCTCATCTGGTCACTTGATTCTAGGTTCTCTTAGTATTCCCCTTTGAAGGTGAGACAGGAATTTAGTGCAGACAGCCACAATACACATCCAAATGTTTATGGCAGTGCCTGGGGCCTCCCCTCTTTTCACTGAGCTAATAAGCAACTCTTGACCAGACCCAGTGTCTCCAGTCCTATTCAGCACTGCAGGGTGCCATTTTAATGGTTTAACAGCTTATTTACATTTCCCTTATTTTTCTTAAAGTTAACAGTTGCTGTCCTAGTGTCCTTTATTAAAACGTATACATTTAATTTAGTTGCAATAATACATGTACATTTTCTTCAATTCACCAGGGTGCACTGTTGATACATTTTAACACAAGCAAACCTCACCAATACGTTTTCAGCACAGACATCTGTACAAATCAGTTTGATATACAACTGGCATATAGTTCTAACACATTTGTAACACAAACATTTTGTATAAATCAGTTTGATATTCACACGACATATCATGCTTTACAAAACTCCAGGTGGCTATGCTGGCACTTGCTCATATCATCACAACTTGCACTGAGGTTTTTTTTTTATTATACAGCCCATTTGTATTTGGGTTCCACCACAGGAGTTTATTTTGGACTTTGGCAATGTATTTACTTATGTGGGGGACAGAAGTATCTACACAGGTATTCACATGTGCAATTAATTTGTTAGTAAAAGATTCCACATAAGCAGTAAGGTCAATGAGTTAGAAGGAGATGCTGAATTTAGCCAGGCCATCACTCAGTTTCAGTAGATTAGTCTTGACATAATTTTTGAATGCCGAGGTATTGGAAGAGGCTTCTGACTTCAATCTTAAGGTGATTGTGGCAGAACTGTGGTCTGATTCGACTAGAGAAGAAGTCACAATTGGTAGGGAGCAGCGCTATTCAAAATTGGTAAGGACTAAGTCCAGGATTTTATGGCCCCTTGTTGAGCTGTGGACTAAATTGCAGAGAGTGTTTGTATTGATAAAGTCCATAAATCTCTAGCCATACATGTTAGAGGATGTATATGTTTCCTAGTTAATGGAGGGATAGTTGAAGTCCCCTAACAGAATGGTGTTTGGCTTAATGCATAGGGAATCCATATTAGTTAAGTAAAATTTATGAGCTGAGGGGGACATAGAGTTAGCCATGATGAGATAAGGAGGTCTTGTTAATGATAAGGTACATCTGAAGGAGTTTCAGATTGTTATCTTGTCTAATTAATCTGAAGGTGAAGTGTTTCTTTACAAATATGGAGCACTACTATTAGTGCCTTCATCTAATGTGCTGGGCCTAAATGTGTGGTAGGCATTGAACCCCTTCACTGGTGGAGTACTCTCAATGATCTTGAACTAGATCTCCATACTGATGCATATATCAATGTTTTCCAGGGTAAGGAGTGCTTGTAAGGAGTGAAGATTTTTGTTAAGGCCTTTAGTATTGAGCAGTAACACTTTTATGTTATCAGGATTATCTTCTGTTATTTTGGAAACCTTTGAGAACTGACATTGCCTAAAAAGGCACTACAGGGGTGGACAGAGTTTTAGTCAGTGTATAGAAAGCTTGCTGGGATAGGTGCATGCCATCCCTGGCAAAGTAGTTAGTACTGTCTACCATCTCTTCCTAGGCTGGTATATATTGGACCCCATTTGAATGACATCAGAAACTTAAGCATTTGCTGAAGTAAGTGATATACTATTTGCACTGCAGCATCCATCTTGGATATGCAAAATGGTAATCAAGGCTAGGCTCATATCTGTCTCGGGCAGACATTCTGAAAGTTCCATCGTGTCTTTTCATGTAGTTCTGAGTACATGTATGATGATGCAAATCCTGGCACCTGTTAGACAACTGATTATGACCCTTAACATGTACTTGCACATCCTGGTTAGTGGCGCATCAATATGTCTCGCTATGGGGTTACTTAGGACAAGGATATTAGATTGTGTAGAGATTTGTCTTAGAGGCTTTTGAACTGAGTCAGTGTGACATCAAGTTGTTTGTTTCATGTTATGTGCTACCTGTGTTGTGTGTTTGTTAGGTTGCTGAGAGTACTTGAGTCTTAGGTTGTATTTAGGAAGCCTCCTTACAAGAGGTCCTTACCTTGGAAAACATTGATATATACATTGTTACATAAAGTTGGCCCAAGTCCAGTGAGAGCACTTCACCGGTACAGGGTTTCAATGCCCACTACATGTTCAGGTCACTGTGTTAGGTAAGTGAATTAAACAGCAGTGTCATCTACTAAAAAAAAAACTCATTAGACAGGATTATGACCTGGAATTCTTCCTCATTCAACTTGCTATTTACACAACCCCTTATCATATCATAGCTAACTATATCATCCCTTCTATGCCCTCCTCAGCCCTTACCTTCTATCTAATCAGTATGGAGTCCCTCTGCATTAAAAGAAACACTAATCTCCTGGGATGCTTCAACTATTTTCCATTAACTGGGAGACTTAGATTTCCTCAAGCATGTATGCCTGGAAATATCTCAGCTTCATCAATACATATCTTTCCATAAATTCATTTTCACCCCAACCAGGAGCAATACAATTTTGAACATGGTCCTTACCAATATGGTGCAGCTTTGTTCCCCACCAATTGTAATGTCTGCCCTGGTCAAATCGGAACACAGATCAGTCACATTCACCTTAACACTGAAGCTGAAAGCATTTTGCAGTACTTCGGTATTCAGAGATTCTGCCAATGCAAATCTACTAAAACTGAATGATGACCTGGCTAAACTCAAAGGCCCCTTCCATCTTCATGACCCAGTTTCTATGTTGAATCTTTACCTACCAAATTTTATGCACATGTAATTTCAGAATAGATGCATCTGTTCATTTCAAAAAATAAATACAATGCCAAATTTAAAAATAACCCTCCATGGTGGAAATATAAGCATGCTCTATAATAAAAGAAAAAAATAATTGTAAGTAAAAGTAAATTTATCTCTCAAGATGACAATAGCACTTTTTGCTATACTCAACAAGAAACTTTGAACCCTGGCCAAATCAAACAAAGGTAACCAAAGACAGATAAGATCAAAAACAATCACTCAGATGAAGGATAACCACAAAGTCTTCTTTATGTAAAAAATGTTAGAAATGATGCTCAGTATATGCAGACCCAGAGGACATATCCAGTTTACTTCTTCTTCTCTCTTTTGGCTGTTCTCTTTAGGGGTCACCACAGAGGATCATCTATTTCCATTTCTTCCTATCCTCAGCATATTGCTCTGTCACACCAACCACCTGCATGTCCTCTCTCACCACATCCATAAACCTTATCTTAGCCCTCCCTCTTTTCCTCTTACCTGGCAGCTTCATCCTTAGCATACTTTTCCCAATATACCCAGCATCCCTCCTCAGCACATGTCCAAACCAACGCACTCTCGCCTCTCTGACTTTGTCTCCAAACCATCCAACCTGAGCTGACCCTCTAATACACTGATTCCTAACCCTGTCCATCCTTGTCACACCTAGTGCAAATCTTATTATCTTTAACTCTGCAACTTCCAGTTCTGACTCCTGCCTTTTTGTCAATGCCACCATCTCCAACACATATAACATAGTTGGTCTCACTACCCTCTTGTAGACCTTCCCTTTCACTCTAACTAGTACCCATCTATCACAAATCACTCCTGACACACTTCTCCACCCATTCCACCCTGCCTGTACATATCGAATTTACTAATGAACAAATTTAATTCAAATTTCACCCCCCCCCATTCTATATTCAGATATCAGATACCTGCATCTACACCTCATTCAAATTTCCTAAGAACAAGTCCACAAGTAGCTATCCAAGGCCAAGAAGCATAATGGCTGCCTATTAGTCAGCCTGAAACATGATTTGCCAAACCTTCTTCACAGGTTATGAAGTATCAACCTCCAAACAGGCTTTATGCCAGAAAAATGGAAGACAGTAACAGTCTTCCCTTTCCCAAAAGGTGGAACAAACATACATGCATGCATACAAATATTTCAAGCATGGGCATTAATGCCTTTCTAGCCTGCCAATGTACCAAAACATTATAAGTGTGTGTGTGTGTGTGTGTGTGTGTGTGTGTGTGTGTGTGCGTGTGTGTGTGCGTGTGTGTGTGTGTGTGTGTGTGTGTGTGTGTGTGTGTGTGTGTGTGTGTGTGTGTGTGTGTACCTGTAGGTGTGTGCTTGTGTATACAAATACGTGTATCCTCTCACAGGGTACCCAGACAAAGGTATGCATTAAAATCATTTATGTAGTTCACTGTGCAAGCAAATTTTTTTGATTGCCATGCTTGGATGTCCATCAAATGTTTATTATCATTCTTGGTTATCATCACAAATTTATTACCATCATTCAGATCATTACAGCTACTAAAACTTCTCTAAATTTGCAGCATTTACAATACTTGCTAAGAACTAAAGCAAACTTTTATATACATAGCAGATCAGAGATGCTAGAAGCTGTTGAAGGCTGGGGGGGGTGGAGGAGGAGAGGGGCACTTAACAAATTTGGGTTGAGTCCTAGCACTTTTAATTAGATCTGCATTTCCTTCTAGTATTTTCCAGTTATTTTTAATGATTGAACATATATTCAACCTACTACCATCATATCTATATTACATCTAACCATATTTTTATTAAAATTATGTACTGGGGTCTATTTTTGAAAACTCTTCATCAAAATAGGAGGGAAAAATTCTCTTATCTTTAATCAAAGCTCCTCAGCTATTCTTAACAACATGTCAGCATCATACCCCCTCAACTTAAACAATTCCACAATGTATAAAATCTCTTCTTCAAAATCACTATACACGGACATCATCGTAGAGGCTCTAATTAACTGGCCCCTAGGAATATTGTCTTTAATAAACTTGGGATGGTTACTTGAATAATTTAAATAATAGTTATTAAAGGTACTCTTTATAAAAATCCTACTCTCAAAAGTATCTGTTGATGTGTTCCATTTCAAATACACATCCAAAAGAGCCACTACACATCCACATTCCCCTTTCATAAACTTCAAAAATTCAGAAGTTGAACTCATCTCATTAATCAAGGTATTCACCTCTTTTTCATTGTCCTCTAAAATCAAAAGCAAATCATCTATAAACCTATAGAAATAAACTATTTAAAATTTCGTAGCTAGGGAAGAAAATGCCTCATGCTTCTACCAACCTAATACTAAGTTAGCAAAGGTGGGGGCAACTGCTGACTCCATGGCTATTCCTTTTATTTGTTTGTAAATTCGTTTGTTAAATAAAAAAATTGTTATTGTTAACCACCATATCGAGTAACTCACAACACAATTTAACTTGACTCACACTATAATTAAAAAATGAATCCAAAAAATGTTTTACATATTCAATCCCTTGTCTTTGTGGGATACAAGTTTATAACTCTGACCAAACATCCGAATTTTATCTAAAAAGTACCATGAGTCTCTAATATAAGAATCCAATTTACTGACCAGTGGGTTAAATAAATAGTCCAAAATAACAAAATTCTTTCAGTAACATATTGGGAGGCTGACACAATTGGCCGAAAGGGTGGATTAACCAGATCTTTATGGATCTTTGGTATGCTGAACAATATAGATAAACGAGGGTTTTCTACAAATAAAAACTCATATAATTCCAAACCAATAATACCCTCCATTAACCGGTCATGTAAAAACTCTTAATACACACTCTCTGGCAGCAATGATCAACACTTGGGGGGGGCAGTAAGCAGAAAACTTCTAATACACACTCTCTGGCAGCAATGATCACCACTCGGGGGGGGCAGCAAGCAGAAAACTTCTAATACACACTCTCTGGCAGCAATGATCAACACTCAGGGGGGGCATCAAGTGAAAAACTCCTAATACACACAGAGCAATAAGACTGGCAGCAATGGTCAGCACTCGGCGGGGCGGGCAGCAAGCAGAAAACTCCTAATACACATTTTCTGGCAGCAATGATCCACACTCGGGGGGGCAGCAAGCAGCAAGCAGCAAGCTACTAATACACACAGAGCAATAAGACTGACAGCAATGGTCACCACTCGGGGGGGGGGGGCAGCAAGCAGAAAACTCCTAATACATACTCTCTGGCAGCAATAATCAACACTCGGGGGGGGGACAGCAAGCAGAAAACTACTAATACACACAGAGCAATAATACTGACAGCAATGGTCACCACTCGAGGGGGCAGCAAGCAGAAAACTACTAGTACACACTCTCTGGCAGCAATGGTCAGCACTCGGGGGGGGGGGCGGGCAGCAAGGAGAAAACTCCTAATACACATTTTCTGGCAGCAATGATCCACACTCTGGGAGGGGCAGCAAGCAAAAAACTCCTAATACATACATAAGAGAACAAAACTCTCCTTACCATCTGTAAGGAAGCAATGATCAGGCAGTTAGTTTAACTTCTGCATGCTAAATCCACGTTACCGTGCGATGTACACATGGGTCCTCTTTAAAGACTCCATCATGGAGTTTCTAGTAATTGCCTATGTTGCTTCATTAATTTTTCTCCAAGAGACAGATCTTGCAGGTGTAAAAGTGGGAGGGGGCCTATCCCTCCCCCTCGCTCTATGGTTCTAGTGCTCTTGTAGCAGATGCAAAATAGAAACAAGTACACTTCCAAATGACCCAGTACTACCTAAAATATGCCCCTAACCCAAATATAAACTTCAACATAAGTGCAACAATCATAAAGAAACAATGTTTCAAATGCACCTCATAGTCACTTTAATGCAAAAATAAAATTAAATTAAATACAATAAATCATTGTGCAGACTACATTTCACTTCAGTGTAAAAAAGTAACTTTGCACATAGCAAACACAAATGCATATACAGCTCCCAAACCAATATTGTTCACTCAAATCAATGCCCAGAAATCTAGTTCAGTAATACTAAAATGAAAAAAAAATTAAAATAAAAGTACCATCAAAAATAAGGCAATCAATCAATCAATAAACAAAACATTGACCATCACTATCACAGTGTTACCCAGCAACTACAAGCTTTATCTATTTTCAGAACAGAGAGAGACAAGTAAGCATTCTTAAGAGACTATGAGTAAGACAGTGAAAATTAATAAATGTATTTGTAAAATAAACCACCTGGTCTCTACAAGTCTGTTCCTGCTCAAATAAAAATATTTTTCTAATTCTTAAACTATATAGGTATATTTTAAAAAGTCAATATTTAGATGCTTAAGCAATAAGCACTGTATTAACAAGGTTCAGACAAGACAATGGAAAATGACTCAATAAATTAAAATGCATTGCAGAATAGTGCAAATAACTAATAAATAGTTAAATTTTAAATGCAAACAACAGCATTGCCCCTCCAGTATCCATAGACAGTTCCTGATAGACTTAACATAATGTACTATACTCCATAAAGCACCATCAAACTAGGGCATATCTGAAAACAGCAGAGGTTTCCATATCCATTTAGTGTATTTTTTTTCTTTTTTTAATCTGTACAGATTGCATAGTCACTTAGGGCCATATTCCAAAAGGCTTTCTCTCAATGTAAGTGACTTATTCTGTTACTAGACTAAAGCAGGCTTACACCAGATTAAGTCACTTACACTGTGAGCACAAGTCTTTTGAAATAAAGGCAGGGTTACACCAGGTTAGGTCACTTGCACTGAGAGCAAATCTTTTGGAATTGGGCCCTTTGCCTCAACTGTTGTTACAGCAAAATTGTAGTATCTACATTTTTAAGTATGTTTACTTCTACTGATTAATCTCTAAAGTCCATAGTGATAAAGCTGCCATGAATAACTGGATAATTTATACCATCAGGATGAACCATTTGGCCAAAAAGCCAAGATCAAAATAGGCCAAATGCACAAAGGAGCAGACTGCAATGCAGAACAGAGAAGAGGTATCATAAAAAATCATTGTGTCCTGCAACAAAAGTTATAATAAACACTGGAATGTCGGAGTATCCTCAAAATATGAATAAACACATTTATCATACTGCTGAATCAAGAATTCAAACTGAAATGTTCAAAGTTAATGGCAAGCAGCTCTCATAATAACCCAGGAAAGTCACTGTAATATGGAGATGTGCCTGTTCACAGCATGCTGCCTCTATTTTGGACTATCATTATCTGATATAGTATAAAATCCATCCATCCACAACCCCCATTTTCCTATTTTTTGCGTATGATGTTAGGGTGCTACATCAACAGTGACCATCAACAAGAATCAATGTTCATACTTCCAGGTGGCTATAGCATGGAAAATCATAGACATACAATGAATATGGATGCCCGAGTTAGCTGTAACATACTAAGGCCTTCCCACATCCAGGATAAGAAGGGAAATGACCTGAGGGAGTTTCATGATCTTAATTAATTCGCTCAGTTTATACAGGAGTACTTTTAGGATCACTTTATTCTAAATGTGGTACAAACCAAGAAAAATGAGTAAGAGAAGTGGAAGGAAAGGCATCACTTGTGAAGAGTGGCCATTCCACAGAGTGGTTGTGGGGTGCAGACAAAGGGCAGATGGATTAAGATGTGTGTATAAGACTTTCAGGAAGTGGACTGCAGGGAACAGGAAATACAATGGAGATAAACGTGGGCGAAGGGCAAAATCAATATGTACAAATGAGCAAAGGATGAAGCTTAGGAACTGAGTGAGAACTGTGCTGGAGAAATGAGAGGAAAGAACAATAGTAAAGGGGAGTAAGCCACTGTAACTGAACAAAGAGGACAAAAAGGGCACTAAGAGAGAGAGAAGGAAAGAATGTGCAGGAAATGGAAGCAGTGAGGAGAAGGAGATCCGATGCACTGTAAAGAGGCAAAAATAAGGAAAAGAAGGGACATCAAAGCAGTTAGGACCAAAGTGGAAAAAGAAATGGCATACGAAAAAGAGTCGTTCCTGGTTGGCTTAAGTTTAAGTTTTAGTAAAGACTACTTCCTGAAAGGCAAATACCCCTCACAGGTAATATCTTTATTATTGTCTGCATTTACAAGAAACAAAAAAGGATGTGCTCAGATAGTGGATCTAATGCATAATAGGTGAAATTTTGCTCAGCTCTATTCAGGCAACTCTAAAGAAAATCAATGTTTTTGTTATGTAATGTATATTACTGAATATATTACATACCCATAATTTATAACATATCTGTACATTGAAATGATGTGCAATAGAGTGACCACAAAGACATAGTTGAGTTTCCAGTGCATAATAAAAACACAAGTATGAAAAAATATTGGAAAGTCACAACAGATAGTCATCAATTAGGGATTTGATTTGGTTAAGCACAAAGAATACCTCAATTTCCATGAACAAGTCTAGGCAACTGTTATGATTTTTCAAATATATTATTATTAAAATATTACTAGCTAAAACTGGTCACCTTATTATGTTCTGGTATTGTATTTAAACATTAATTGCTGACAATTAATCAAGTAATCACATTTTTTCTAATGATATTGCCTTCATTACTAATCAAAAGCAGGTACAGAACATGACTGGAGAATGTTTTTGAGTAAGTTAAAATTCCATAGAAAAGCAGCCATTGAGTGCTCCCAACTTCAACCCTGCCCACATCCCACCCTGTCAGACTTCACTTCCTTCACCTGATAGCCCCACTTTATACAGCTACACCCAACAGCGTTTTTCAGATTGCATATTTAATATCATGCATTCTATAATCCTCCCACTTCCTTCTCTTCTTTATAACATCATTGGCATGTTAAATAATCCATTTTGTTTTCCTATTACTTACCTGTAGTACAAAAAACACACATTTCCTGAAACTTCATAGAAAAATAGAAACTAGTTGATCTGTCAAATTATGTTTCAACTTAAATTATTGTGTTTCTATGAGACTACCTATGTACTGCCCTTATTTTCTGTTCATTCCATGGTCATCACTTATGTTACAAGAGACAGCTTGATCACTAGCAGTCAGGCAATTTAAATTTGGCAAAGCAACTATACTTAGGATCTCTCCACACCCTCCTGCATAGCTTCACAACTGATTGTAAGTCCACATTTGGCTTGTACATTTTAAATATAAATTTACCCAAACTTCTCTTCTCCCCACTATCTGAACCTATAAGCCACAACAACCCTGTCAGCTTTAAGGAAAAATGAACATGATGTGGTGATATTCGCACACATCCTAACAACTGCAGTTGAGTTACATTCCATTGCAACCCCACAAACCTTTACTGGGCCTGGTGTTAGTTCTTTTGTATTTTTAATTAATGGTTGATTATGATTGGGAGGTTCAAATATATTAACAACATGAAGGAAGTTACTGTTTAACTTAGAAGAAGTCTCTGAATGGTTTTAGATTAAAGCTCTAATTTATTAAAAGTTTTGTTTTGTTTTTTTTCTGGTGGTCTGGTGTTAATTTGAGTTTGCAGTGTTATTTTCTTGTTTTTCTGGTTACTGGTTTCTTATGGCCGTCCAGATGTCTTGTCAAAAAATGTTTTTCCTCAAGTAGTTTGACAGAGTCTTTACTGGGTGATTTAACCAAATTATTGCAGCAGCTGGTGAAGTTTGTTCCATTTTCTAGTGAACAGGGAGGTCTCATCTGGACTACTAAAGGTGAAGTTGATGTGGTCCAGCCTTCTTCTACTTCTTCTTCTACTCTGGGAAGACCTGCCCCTTTCAGAATGTGAGTGTTAGTCAATGTATTCCCAAGAGCTGGAGGGAACAAATAGTTGACATGGATGTGTGATTAATATCTACTGACTATAAACTGTGTGATACAGAGGTAGCTAGGGGATCCCTACACACCCATTTAAAGAACAAACTTAGCCAAGTACAAGAGTATTGAAATGGACAATATGTATTTAGTGGAATGTGTTCAGGTTACGCAAGTGCCAAAAGCATTATAGCTTTGGAAGTACCTGATTGGCCTTAAGGTTAACTCTGTTTTCATAAGGACTTTTTAGATCTTTCTGATCAAACAGGCTGTGAGCTGATAAAGCTGATTATGAAGGATAATGATCATCAGTTAAAAAAGTTGAATCAGAACATTAAGTTGTTAAGCAAAAGTATTGCTAATGATTTATTGTTTGTGTCCTATAAAGATGAGTACACTAAAGTTTTAATAAGGCTGACAAACTGGTATTTTTTAACAAAGAAAGGAAGTACAAGAAGTTGGCAAGGGACAAATTTGAATATGCTGAGAAACTGTCTTATTCTAAGCCACCCCAGGTCTCCAAGAGCCAGCAAAGTAAGAGGGCTTTTGAGACCAAGGCAACAGTGGAGGATGGTGATCCATTAACTCATTCACTCTAGAGAAGTTCAGAAAATGCTGACTGCTTACTTCCAACATAGGAACAATAGTTCAATCTGAGCTTATTTTAGAGAATCCATTTCTAACACCATACAGAAAACAAATATTCATAATTCTTTAACCATAACAGCCAAACTAAAAAAGTGTAAATGTGAAAGCTGTTCAGCAGACACAGATCTTCACAATAATGCAAATGCTGATAGTGTGTAACTAAGTCATTTGTTAATATTTGTCAAGGAAAGCAAACGTTATACATATTTTTTGATAAAACAAGTCACGATATCTTGAGAGACATACCATGTAGACCCATGCAATGTGTAATTAATTTGTTTGTATGAATGCCAGCTTTAAAATGATACCATAACCAGTACTGTGTGATGATCCTTTACTGAGATATTCACAGAAAATATGATAACTATTATATTTCTCATAATCTGACATTTAAATAAAGAATATCTCCTTACCTGTAACAGACAGAGACTATATATCAGTGTACAATTTGTGTGGCTCAGTGTCAGCTTAGAGATAATCCATCATGGGTGTTGTTACTTTGTTCCTTGCAAAGATGTGGGCATAATAATGAGAAATACCACGCTTTCCATAATGTCACAAATAAGTTAAGTATGATTTCTGTCCGTGTTATAGATGAACATTAATTTTTTTGAGGAATTGGTCTTTGTTTGTTCTGCTGCCAACATTAGACTTCACCCATAATCTCACCTTACTTCCTTGCACACATATTGACTGAAGTATGAAAAAGATACTCATTTTTCATAATCTGGTCCTGTGTGCTACCTGCTGGATGTTTGAATTTCTCAAATGCTAGCAATGAATGATGTCAGACTACACTAAATGACAACATGGCCACCATGGCTGTATCTTTTCAAAAATCACCTTAATTTGAAACCTTAGCTCTCCAAGTGGATGAGCGATGACATAATTTCCACCAATGTGCAACGCAAGGATATCAGGCTCAGGGTAGATGAAATGCTTCTTATCCAACAACTGCAGGAACCCACTCCATTGCATGCCTCTTCTTGCAATCCAATGTACCTTCATGCTAGATGTGGGGAAGCTGAGATTGCAGCATTTTTTCACATCTGGATGGCAGCCCAGTGAATATAGGAATGGCCACATACCCACACTCTCACTCATTGTTCCCCTGCCCTTAAAGCCATGTCACTGTTATTAGGTAGAGGGATCTGTACAGGGAAGAAATGGAAATAGGTTACTAGTTATATTCTGCAGATTTATTTGGATTACTACACAGACACACACACACACACACCCACACACACACACACACACACACACACACACACACACACACCCACGCATATATATATATATATATATATATATATATATATATATATATATATATATATATATATATATATGTGTGTGTGTATACAGTGCATATAAAAAGTGCACACCCTGTTAAAATGCTAGGTTTTTTGTAATATAAAAAAATTAGACCACAATAAATCATTTCATAACTTTTCTCACCTTTAATGTGACCTATAGCCTGTACAATGTAATTGAAAAACAAATTTCTTAGGGGAAAAAATATAAGATATTAAAAATGTACAATAAGCTGGTTGCATACGTGTGCACACCCTTAAAATAATACTTTGTTGAAGCACCTTTTGATTTAATTAAATCATTCAGTCTTCTTGGTTACACACCTGCCATCAATTAAAGAGACTCTGATCAACCCTAAATAAAGTTCAGGTGTCCTACTAGGATTTTCCTGACATTTATTCAGTTGACTGCTACAGCAAAAGCCACAGTTCATAGAGAGCTTACAAAGCATCAAAGGGATCTCATTGTTGAAAAGTATCAGCCAGGAAAAGGGTACAAAAAATATCCAAAGCATTGGATATACCATGGAACACAGTGAAAACAGTCATCAAAAAGTGGAGAAAATATGGGACAACAGTGATGTTGCAAAGAACTGGACGTCCCTCCAAAATTGATGAAAAGACACGATGAAAACTGGTCAGGGAGGCTGTCAAGAAACCTACAGCAACAATGAAGGAGCTGCAGGAATTTCTGGCAAGTACTGGCTGTGTACTACATGTGACAACAATATCCTGTAATATCCTATATTCTCCATATGTCTGGACTATGGGGTAGGGTTGCAAGACAGAAGCCTTTTCTAACACAGAAAAACATAAATTTGCAAAACAATATATTGTCTCCCAAAAGCATGTGGGAAAATGTGTTATGGTCTGATGAGACCAAGGTTGAACTATTTGGCCACAATTCCAAAAGGTACGTTTGATGCAAAAACAACACTTTGCATCACCAAAAGAACACCATCCCCATGGTGAAGCATGGTGGTGGCAGTATCATGCTTTGGGGTTGCTTTTCATAAGCTGGAACTGGGGTTTTAGTCAAGGTGGCGGGAATTATGAACAGTTTCAAATACCAGTCACTTTTGGCCCAAAACCTTCAGCTATCTGCTAGAAAGCTGAAGATGAAGAGGAATTTCACCTTTCAACATGAAAATGACCCAAAGCATACATCCAAAATCAACAAAAGAATGGCTTCACCAGAAGACAATTAAAGTTTTGGAATGGCCCAGCCAGAGCCCAGACCTAAATCCAATAGAAAATCTGTGGGGTGACCTGAAGAGGGCTATGCACAAGAGATGCCATCACAGTCTGACAGATTTGGAGGGCTTTTGCAAGGAAGAGTGGGTAAATATTGCCAAGTCAAGATGTGCCATGCTGATAGACTCCTACCCAAGAAGACTGAATGTTGTAATTAAATCAAAAGGTGCTTCAACAAAGTATTAGTTTAAGGGTGTGCACAGTTATGCAACCAGCTTATCCACAGTGGTATTATTGTTTTGATAAGGTTCATTATTTGCAATGAGGCAGAAGTACATACTTACCAACCCGTAAAACATCAACTCATACAGTCTATCAGAATGGCAGTAGGCAGAGATCACTGTAAATGGAAACATTCTTGCCCTGTACAAAATACTGCCTGAATGGATAGTGACAAGGGGTTACAGAAAGGGCACACCTAAAGAGAAAAAGCAGGGTAAGGACACCAGTAATGAACCCAGAACAGGCATGAGGCTTCACTGACAATCTAGGGCATCCAAAGTGTTCCATACCAGTGCTGACTGCCCACTCAGACTGCTGAGACTAGCACTGTCTCATGAATTCTTTCAGTGTCAGCAGCCTGCCTTACCTCTGTTTTTTTTTCTTTTTGCATGTGTCCTTTCATGTGGACATAAGGAATCACAGGGGAAACTGACCTAAAGTGTCTTGCCCTGACCTAAATACTTTTCCTGAAGGGAGAGTGACAGGAGACCTACACAAAGGGTACATGTGAAAAGAAAAAGTATTACATCGGCTTTTTCTCTTTGCATGCATCCTTTCAGGAATGGAAAGAAGCCATCACAGGGGTAAACTCACCAATATGTCTTGCCCTGACCCAAATACTTTGCCACAAGGCAGAGTCACAGGGAGCCACAGTAAGGACACATGACTTCCTTCAGTGTCAGCTGTCTGTTTTAACTATGTTTTTTCTTCTTGCATGTGACATAAGCAGTCACAGGGGGAGACTGACAGATTGTGTCTCACCCTGACCTAATTACTTTTGCTTATGGCAGAATGACAGGAGAGCTTTCTGAATTACATATGTGAAAAGAAAAAAAAGACTTACCTGTGCCTTTTCTATGTTCATGTGATCTTTCAGGAATGGAAATAAGGAATCACTGATCTAACATGTCTTGCCTGACCTAAATACTTTTCCTGATAGGAGAGTGACAGGAGTGCTATGCAGAGGGCACATGTGAAAAGAAAATGCCTCATTTCTGCTTTTTCTCTTTCCACGTGTACTTTTGTGACCTAATTATATCATGCACATCCAAGAAAGCAGCAAAAAGGAGCTGAGCTGAAGAGTCACCATGTACCCTACTGTCATCCTGGATGATTTTAAAATGCATGATGTTGAAGTATGGCTACATAAGTTTATTCAGTTGTACATGGCATACAGTACATTTTCAACTGACAGAAATCTGCCAGACCTCTATATCATTCAACACACAGGTTGATCTTGCAGACTGGGCATCCCCATGATGGTTCAGTATGTTTAACCTAGCTGGCATAGATTTGGCATCTTGATTTCTTCCATTTCACTGGGAATTGTGATCCAGTCTCAAACTGCCTCACAGGCTCTCTACCAGTAATCTCAGTGACCTCTTCTCCTTGTAACTGGCAATGAAGTACCATCATAGGTTCCTTCAAAATGCAACTGTGTTCAATGCATCCAGAGCGTGACCCTTGCTGGTGGCTGTTACTTTCATGAGATATAATGAAAGCATTCATTATGGCCACATCCCATAGGAACCAGAATATGTACAGCAACCATTTGCAGGCTTTTCTTTCAGGTGAGTACTGTGTCCTGAGCTGATTGTCTTGATCCACCCATTTACGTAACTGTCATACATGGTTACAACCTGTGGACAGGTCATTATTGCCCTTGTTCAATCATGCTTCCTTCTGTGTATGCTGGAGACTGACAAGGTCAGGTTACTATTAGTTGACAGGAGAAATACTGGGTTGCTATCCTTCCATTCAGTAGCCAGCAGTGGGCTACTCTGCAGCTGCTTGTAGTACCCTTGAAGTGATTCAACAATGGTCTGTGTTGAATGCTAGTGGACATAATCACCTATTGGAGTGCATGGTTCCACAACAGTAAAGCACATTTTGCAGCAACTGCTGTCCCAGAGGAACAGAGGTAAAGAAGTTATCAAAGTAAATGTGATGCTTCTTGCCAATCAATCCCTTAGAGTTTGCCACTGTGTAAGTTTTAAGATTAAATCTTTTAAAGCCTTGTACATAGCATGGCTTTGGAATTATTGATGCAAATATGAACAAACAATATTTGACGCCTAGAGGCATCGGTATGAGTCAAATGCAGATGCACCTGGAGGCATCACTCGGATGCAATGAGTTAAGTCAACCATAACTCAGTGTATCAGCCTGATCTCAATATTCTGCACCCATACCTTAATGCTATACCTCTCTGGCTTCCACAAACAGACATTTCAGGTATTAGGGCTACAGATTTGCAGTATAATATTTATCTTTACAAACCTCAGTGACTAAAACCTGTGATCTAACAATAATGCAGTACAGCATACATACATACATACATACATATATAAATTAATAAGTTCTTAAATGTTTCACAAAAATGACCAAGCGCTTCAAATTGTGAGTCTGGCTGTGATGCTATAGATACTATAAACAACACAGGGATTCCTGCTGTTGCCACTAACCTGTACCTGGCTTGCTGCAGGGCAGAGAGTTGTTGTTGTGTCTTTCGGCTTTTGAATAAACAGCATCTCTAAACTCCTACCCTCTGGTAACTCTGCTCATTTCAGCTCTTCTGTGTCACCCTTACCTCCCCCAAAATCTCTATGCTTAGGGGTCTCCACAGTGGAACTCTGGTCCGCTAATGATTGGCAGTAGATTTTTATGTGCCGAGTTGCCAGCCCTGATGCACAACCTTCAACGAAGGTACGCCCATTCACGCATGTCTCCACACAGAAGATGCTCTAGCTGAGAATCGAACAGGACAACGTCTTACTGTGAGGCGACAATGCTACCGCAGCACCACCACCACCGTAGTATGCTGCAGGGCCGAGAGTAAGGTATAGTATTAGGCAAATTCCTCACTTAAATTGCATCCTGGTAGCAGTAAATCAGTGTACATCCTGGATTTAATAAAATCCTCCTTCAAAATTCAGCAAGCTGATATTATATCTTGCCAAACCATGCTACTTGCTATTTCAGAGCATAAAGATAACACAAATTAAGTCAGCATACAACCTTACAGTCAAAAGAAAAAGCAAAGCTCCTCCTTAAAAATGAGTCAAAAATCTGGACATTCTGCACAAATCTGGACATTGGAAAGGAATAATAACAGAACAGAATCACTACTTCCATTGTAATGGCGCAGAGTGTTATAGGGAACGATCACCTTCAGTTTACTATTAATACTGTAAGTCAAATCCCAGTATTGACAACAGGGGTTAAGACTGAAGGGTTAGCAATTTTATGTCACTTTGCAAAGGACAAAGATGATTTTTTCTGGGCTCAAGGATACAAGGTGAGGAAGGGCATCAGAGAAACTTAAAGATTTATGAGGAGCAGAAGATAAAACAGCATAGGCAGTGGGACTGTATTGTTACCATAATCTTGCCCTTCACACAGGATTCTCAGCAAGTTTTCTCGTTCAGACCTTTGGCTGCCTTGTTTTTGCCTTACACAGAGGCTTTTTATTGAACTGACACTGCTTGTCAAGTAAAAAATGTATGGTGTTCAAGTGTGTTAATGTGTAATTAACACCTATGCAGGGGTGTTATGAGGCCCGATGCTAGAAGCGGAGGGCCTCTACATCCCTGGAAGGGCAGTAATTACACATTAACATACCCTGGAAGGCATTATTTGACTCAGAGAATGGTGTTTCTGTAAAATTCTTGTGTTTTACTTATTTATTTCTTTTAGTACTATATATATATATATATATATATATATATATATATATATATATATATATATATATATATATATATAGTATATACAGTATATAGTACGGGTCTACTTTGTTTCGTTGAATATCATTTCACCCTGACCACATCGCTGAAAACACAAATGACTGAAAAGTCATTTCACTGAATCTCATTTCACTGAACTGTAGTTAGTATATATGGCACTGTGCAGAGTACTGTAAGGCAAGTAAAAGGTATATGCTCTTTTCCCCACTGCAGTGCGATCCTGGTTCTGCAACCTTTTGAGTAAAGGATAGTAAGGCAGTTGAGGTACTGTGTTTAGGAAAGAAACCATGTTGCGAGGGGGTGAGGAGATTTTCGTGAATGAGATAGGACAGTAGTTGAGTATGTATACATTTTTCAAGGATCTTAAGAGAGCGGTGAGAATAGCAATTGGTCTATGGTTAGAGAATTCAACAGAGTTGCTAGCTTTGTGCAGAGGAGTGGTATAGAAGGATTTCCATATTTCCAGTACAGTAGATTCCTGAATGGAGCAGTTGATTAAGAGAGATACAGGATACGCAATAGAGTCAGCAGCAATTTTCAGAAATTGAGGGGGAGTTTGTCATTTGACGGAGAGTATGGTTTTAGTTTAAGAAGCAGGGATTTGATATATTTAGTAGAAACAGGTCGCAAGGTAAAAGGCTTAGAGAAAGAGCAGCATAGAGATTTAGGGGGAGGTAAGGGTGACACAGAAGAGCTGAAATGAGCAGAGTTATCAGAGGGTAGGAGTTTAGAGATGCTGTTTATGAAGTGTTTGTTGAGTAAGTCTGCAGTATCAGAGGGAGAGTGATAAGGGAAGAGTTAGGGATGGTAGGAGAACCAGTGTGGAGCAGGAAGTTGACAGTACTGCAGAATTTTGGGGGGTTATTTGGGTGAGAGTTTTGAAATTTAGTGAATATTGGCGTTTATCCAAAATAATAAGTTTTTTACATGATTTCTCAGTTGCTTATAACCTTGGAGAAAGGTGGGAGTTTTAGTGGTTCGTTATTTTTTCCATAGAGCATCACTTTTATTTATTTTATTTTTATTTTTTTATTAAGAACAATAATTAAAATTGTTTCCTATTTTTGAGACATTGTTCTCCCTTTATTTTATTTATCCATATTTCTTTAGTTGAAAGGTTGGGCGGTATGTAAACCTCTTTACTACTATTGCTAGTGGTCTATCTCTCATGCAGGTACACATGCACACACCTCTGCTTCAGAAAATGCAAGCTATCACAAATCCTAATGTTGAAGTAATGTTGTGATTTTATAACAGGATCATGTAAAATATATTGTTATTTTGAGCCTTTACCCCCTGTTTATTTTATGCTTATCCAGATATGTTGAGGTAAGAGGTCGAGAGGTATGCAGACCTCTTAACTGCTGCTGCTGCTGCTGCCATGGATCGCTCTCACTCTTCCCTGTCTCTCACACACACACACACACACACACACACACACACACACACACACACAGTCTCTTCTGCTTTCATACACGCATACACTCTCAATCACACACACACACACACACACACACACACACACACACACACACACACACACACACACACACACACACACACACACACACACACACACACACATACACACACACAGTCTCTTCTGCTTTCATACACGCATACACTCTCAATCACACAAACACACACACTTTGTTTCTTTTCTTTTTTACTTTACACTCACTAAACAGCAAAAGCACTGCTGAGCAAGTGTAAAGTAATGGCTCGATCAGTCTCACAGCTCACTCTCTCAATCTTTCTCATACACAGTCTCTTCTGCTTTCATGTATGCATTCACTCACACACACAGAACATGCACACATAAATTTTCTTTCTTTTTTTTTTTTTACATTTTACATTCGTTAAACAGCAGAAGCACTGCTTAGCAAGCATGAAATAATGGTGGCCGTTAGGTTTTTTTCTCTGAGCTCCATGGCAGCTTGATATGCTGCCATGAAGTGCTGCACTTTTTTCAGTGGGCATTACTTCTATATTAATACCCTGCTGGAGAATGTTTACTCTCCAATAAGGATGATGTACAGAATGCCCATTCTCTAAACAGTATTAAAATCTCAGTCAGCTGCCTTGTTAGCTATGCAGTGCAGAGACAGTTGAAAAAGATTGCTGGATACCAGAAGGAAACAGTCTTGGAGATGAAGCTGGAACAAAAGCAGGCATGTTGCTTGTTTCTCCAGGGTGTCCTATTGCTTGAAAGTGATGTCAGGTGCTCTCTCTAATGAGAAATGGAACATTGCTACTACAGGACCCTCTATTTATTGGCCTGGACAAAGAATTCTGGGTTCTAGGAGTGGAGACATTATGCAAGTGATGGCTTGACTTACAAGAATATAATTGGTTGCCACCATTTGCATTACAATGATGGCAGTGGGTGATTTTTTTATGATTGTTACAATTATTGTGTTTCTTACTTAATTTAATTTTATGACACCAACATTATGTGGGGGAAGGGGGTCATCAAAAGTATATTTGTGACTGGATGCTAGATGGTTAATGCCACAAACATGAAAATCATCTTGTTATCATGGTGAAAATTGCACACAGGATACACAGAAAGGCAATATTCTCTGAAATTTCTTATGTAATGCACAGTTAATGCCAACATGAAAACAGAATTGGAAAGGTAAATGACAAAGTTCAAGTACCATTTCAGTTTTATTTTCAACAATAGAGTTAAACTTTGCACGCTCACTTACTTATGCTGGTAGACGGGGCTCGGGTGTGACAGAAAATACATTATAGTTGCAGCCTCAGAGACCACTCACATGTAAGCACAGAGGTACCATGAGATGGTTCTCAGGATTAATGAATTAAAAACTGAATAAGATGTTTTTTTTCCAGAAAACGCACAAGTCCAGAGGTTGGAGATTTTAGCAAACCAGCAAAATGTAACCCCATAACAAATGTAGACTAACTGGAGCTACAGAGGGTGGGGAAGAGGCAGGAAGAGATGACCAAAAGTAGCCCAGTAGCCCAGGACACTAGTGTGGAACAAGGTAACAACTTTAAAGTATTTCACCTGAGTTGTATTGATGAAACTTAAGGGAATTAGAGTTTGTTCAGCAAATGATCTACCTTTATGCCCCAATTTAAACTGGACTTTGCAAGAGTTCTTATACAGTTAAAGATAGTTACTTGCAACCTGAATTTGAAACTGTTTTTGGGTAAAGAAATGAACAGTGTACCTTTGGCTGTAGTTAATTGAAGAAGTACTTTCAACCCTCCCCCACATTCAATTATTGCAATGTTTGCAGCTTATTGTGAAGACCAAATCAGAACAGTATGTTCCAGGAAGGGTCATTTTAAAGACAATTTGAGTAGCCTGGTGAGGTATGTTTTGAAAGAGCTTGCTGTTGACAAAAGCGTCAGGGTTATGAAGCTCAACAAGGGAGGAGGGGCTGTTACATACCTCTCAACTGTCCAGATTATGGCAGAATGTCCAGATTTTTGCCTCGTATTTTTGGTCTGTTTCTCTTAAAATTTGTGGTTTTCTGTCAAATCATTGGGATGATCTGAGGACTGAAGTCAGTAAATAAAGACATACATTTGAATTTCAGACTTCATATCCTTCAGAAAATGTATGTGAACGCAAATCCTGTTATTCTAGCAACTTTCTAAGTTTATAAGAACAATATTTAAAATCTGTCCCTGTTTTGGGCCTTTGTCCCCCCATTATGTTAGGCTTTGTCCAGATTTATTGCACTATGAGGTTAAGATGTCTGGACTGTTACTATGGAGTGTGTCAACTGTTACAGTAAAATGCTGGAATTACTATACAACACTGACATCCATTAAAGGGTAACAAAGAATGAAGTTAACATATCTTTTGCCAAAATTATTTATTGTTTATTTATACGGTTTGTCAAGAAAGAATTGCCAGCTAAGTATATGAATATTGAAGGTCAACAAACCAGTCATACCATCGATTTCTGGGATCCTAAAAATTCATTGAGATATTAATACTCCCCCAACAAGGCCCTTAGTTGCCTCAGCTGGGTCAAAAATGGAACTGTTGGTGATGCAGATTGATCAGCAGTGTAAGCACTTGTTGGATAGCAAAGCATATGTGTTGCAAGACTCCTGACATTTTCTGCAGAGTTTAAACGGTATTATCTTCAGTGAGGACATCTTGTTTGTTACCATAGATGCTGTTAACCTTTTTTCCATCATTCCACATGATATAGTGTTGGAATGTTTCTTTGAAATGATAAGTGAGAATCAAGACTTTTCTGGTATTGAGATTTTGGTATTGTCAGAATTTTTGGGCATCATTCTCAGGAACAATTTTGTGTATTTTGAGGGTGAATACTTTCATCAGGTTTTGGGTGTAGCAATGCGTGCTGCATGCACACCCTTGAGAGAAAAAGTATGTATTCACCCCCAAACTTTGTGATTTTTTTTCTATGCATATTACAGGTTCTTGGATGATATTCTTATTTCATGGAAAGGAAATGCCATGAGGCATTTGTTTTTTATTGATTATTTAAAAAATACCACAGGTTTTTAAAATGTCCTCACCAGTATAGTTTTGATAAAACTGACTACTTGGATTTGCGGTAATCAGTGATTTACATCCACTATTTTCCACAAGGTGATGTTCTCAAATTCCTATTTAAACTTTGATAGCTTCCACCCCTATCATCAAAGCCGGAGCATAGTGAAAAGGCTAGTGGTGCACTTGGCTAGGCTGATTAACAATGACAATGTGTTAATGGGGGAGTTAGACAAACTTATACACATTCTTAAATAAGGGTTATCCATGTAATTTATTAAATAAAACAAAACAGGAAATTATTAGGGTAAGCAACACCTGTTTTGGGCATGTCATCAATGAGCACTGCAAGAAAAAGGAGCAGAGTTCAGGGTATCTCAAGCAAAAATTTGGCTATAGCTATACCTTATAACAAAAAAGCACATTTGGTTACTAGGATTATCACAGGGACTTGGAATTTGACTTTCAACCAGGTGTTTAAAGGCAAACTGGGTGATTTCCCCCAGATTGTTTACAGTAAAGGAAAATTATTAAGGTGGAAGATGTTAAGATGTCAAGATGTGAAAAAAATATAAATATTGTAGATGTGTGAACAATGGCACTTGTGTAACTGGAGATGGATTTGACAGGAGTTTTGGTTGCCCAGGGTCATAATAGGTGTGACACTACCAGTGTGGTGTATCTAGCTATCTGTATGACTTCCCTGGACTGCCCAGCTTATTATGTAGAAAAACTATAATGGACAGGGCTTATGATCACCTGTATTACATTAAGTCAGAGGAAGTCCACAATGTGTTGCACAGGTAGTCTATCAAGTGTGATGTCTTTTAGAAGATTTTTTTTTATTATAGACAGAGTCAATGAATGTGAAAGAGGAGGGGGCATAGAGAATGTTTTACTAGTTAAAACTTAACATGGGTGTAGAACCAGGTTGGAATGGCTATATCTCCATTTCAAATATTTTGAAACAGAATGTAGTACATTTATGACAGACATATTTATGCATTCTTCTATATCTATCTATCTATCTATCTATATATATATATATATATATATATATATATATATTAATTTTTGCACACATTTTCAGATTCACACCTTCAGGTACTAATATAAGCTCTTTAATAGTGACACAAACATACACATGTATTTTGTAAAAATATTTAAGTTTAAAGTTGCATCCAAGAAGTTGTTTTTAATAGCATGTAAGCAAAGAGGCATTGTTTCAATTGTTAATATTTAATGACTGAAACATTTTTTATGCATTTCTTAGGTATTTTTTTGATGTTGGTTGAACAAAGGTGGTTGTTAAACCCATCAGCCTTTTCACAGTTCTTCTGCATTTTTAATTGTTTGATTTTGATTTGGGGGTTCAAATATAACAGTGAAGAAGTTACTGTTTAACTCGGAAGAATTCCCTGAATTGTTTGGGACAAAAGTGTTAAGTTATTAAAGGTTTTTACATTTTTTTTTCTGGTGGAATTTTGATGCTGTTCCCCTGAAGCACAACCTTCAACCTCTCTCTAGCAAAAGGAACATTGTAATAAACATTTTTTGTATATGCTTATGTCAGCGAAACCTCACTGGTGGCTCATAACCCAACACTCTTCTGCATGTTCTGGGTGAATGCCTGTAAAGAACTGTACCCTCAACATAGCTATGATCTACAGACTTTTGCCAAAACCTAAGGCTTGTTGGATCACATTCAATATGTTTTTTGCATGGAATGCAACACATTTATGGCATTCATTTCTTCCATCAATACAATTTAGAACATTATGGATAAATGTAAATGCACTGGTGACATATTTATTAATGTGTACAAAGTGTCTAACTCTGACTTTCAACCCTATTGCTTAGGAATGCCAGTTTGAGGCTCAAACAGTTTTCATCAATATAACAACCAGACTGCTAGTTTCTGAGCTTTTCTTCTCTTTCTTCAGTTTATCTGGTAGTGTCCTACTCTCCAAGGTCACTTACCAGTTCAATGAATTATTAATAGCTTGACATTTCAAAACAAACAGCTAAAGGATAAAGCATCTGCAGTGTGCCAGTAATCTTGCTATCATTCATGCACACTTACGGTATGATATTATCTCAAGGGCTCACTGGCTGTCTGAAAAGCTTCTTGCTTGTTAATTAAAGCTCAGGACATGCCATTTAAGAGAACTGCTAAGAGGAATACAAAACAAGGAAGTTACTCATCTCAACTACCTCCACCAAATCAATACACCAGGGTCCACCAGATGGCCCGTAGACAGGTTACCCAAATTAGAGAAGTGAATTGAACCACTAGCAGGGTTGTCTTATGGCAGAAAAGTATGAGGGAAATCTTGGCAAGCTATCCTATTCTGGGGGGGGGGGGGGGGCAACACTTGAGAAACCTCTAGTGGAGACCAGGAGCATTACAGAGCAAGTTTACATGGCAGGGATCTTATAGGTTCATAGGTTCATAGGTAGGTACTAGACTATTGGCCATAGGGCCTATATAAGCCTAGCCAAAGGTACCCTGGCTTTCGTCACCCAAGACAATTATCTTCCTGTGCCACTGTCGAGCAGAGCCACAGAAGTGATCCCCGGGGTGAATTTCCTATCTCCCATCCAATCATCAAGATTTTTCTTGAACAGTGCTAATGAGGAGCTTTGTTTGATATAGATAGGTAGTTTGTTCCAGAGTATGGGAAGTCTCTGGGACAGGAATCTATCCCTCCAGCATGTTCTGTTTATTGTGCTGACGAGGTTTAGGTCCCTAGAGCGTGTAGCTCGTAGGGATTGGGATTTCTTTAAGTGGAGCATGTCTAAAAGCTCTGGGTTTGATATAGCTTTGTGTGTTAGGCAGAGATCGCCTCTGAGTAGGCGATATGCAATGGAGTAAAGCTGCAGTTTTTTGAGACAGTCTGCATATGGCATCTCTTTGAGGCCAGTAATCCTCTTTGTGAGGTATTTCTGTGGCCTTTCCAGTTGTTGTAGATGTCTTGTGAGGTACATACCAAAAGGGGTATTGTACTCTATATGAGTGACGAGTAGAGGGGAACAATAACCTCTTTTTTCCTGGATGAGAAACCTTTTGTGATGAGGTGTGCCACATAGAAGGATTTCCTGACTACTGTGGCGATGTGATTATCAAAGGAAAGACTACTGTCCACCTGTGTCCCAAGGTCTCTTATCACACTTTTGGTGTTAAGTAGACTACCACCTATGTGGTAGTTCATGGGTACTGAGTTTTTACCAAAAGGAATGACAATGCACTTTTTGGCATTGAGTTTGAGGCCATGGCTTTGACATCAGGCATCTGTCTCAGCAAGGCCTTTTTTTAGGATGTCCACATCTTTTGGAGTTTTTATTATGGCTCCTAGTTTGCAGTCATCTGCAAACTTCGTTAGCCAAAGACCTTCTGTGTTGGCCTGTACTTCAGAGAAGTAGATACCAAACAGGAGAGGACCC
This sequence comes from Protopterus annectens, assembly GCF_019279795.1. NCBI lineage: Eukaryota > Metazoa > Chordata > Ceratodontiformes > Protopteridae > Protopterus > Protopterus annectens. The sequence continues at coordinate 174,109,262 of NC_056742.1, read as the reverse complement.
AGGACTGAACCCTGTGGTACTCCACTTGTCACTGGTCTGAAGCTGGATTTGGAGTCTGCTACTTTCACAGTGTGGTTTCTGTCAGTGAGCCAGTTGGCAACCCATCTTGTGACATAGGGATTTATACCTAGTTTAGTGAGTTTATCTATAATTCCAGAGTGGGGGATGGTGTCAAAAGCCTTGGCGAGATCTAGATAGGCTGTGTGAACCACCTTACCCTCATCTATGGCTTTGGTGACTGCTTCAAAGAAGTCTATCAGGTTTAGGAGACATGATCTGCCTTTTACAAACCCGAACTGGGTGGGGTCCTGAGTTTGGAGATTACCAATTTCATTGTTTATAAGTTCCATGATGATATGCTCCATAGCCTTGCAGACCAGGCTCGTTAGGCTAATTGGGCGGCAGTTTCTGGGGTCTGTGGTGGCTCCCCCTTTGTGGAGTGAGATAACTGTCGCTGTGCACCATTCAGTGGGCACATAGCCTGAGGTGAGGCTATGATAGAACATGGTACTTAGGTGGGGTGCCAGTTCGTTCTGTAGTTCATGTAGAACACAGCCTGGGATGTCGTCAGGTGCATGGATGCTGTGTTCTTGGCTTTGGATAGTGTGTTTTTTACCTATGCATCCGTGATTACAGGAACTTTGCATTCTTCTGGTATAGCGATGGGCCCTTTAGGGGATGACAGAGGGGTAAAGTTAGCACTGAACCTATCTGCCAGGATGTTGGCAATATCCGTTGGTTCTGTATATTTAGTGCCATTGTGCTGTAACTCAGAGCAAATCTGAGTGTTGCCATTGAGATTCTTGACATAGCTATAGAATGCTTTGTGGTTGTCTTTAGAGACAGTGGCGATTTTGTTTTCATAACTAGCTTTGGAGGATTTTATGAGGGATCTCAGCTTCTTATTGAAGTTGACCAGGGAGTTTCTCCAATCATGGGATTTTACTCTTTTTTGCAACAGTTTCTTTCTTCTGTTGTAGAGTTTGTTTATTGCAGGGGACCACCAGATTGGCTTCCTTTTTTTGGAGGATAGCATTTTGGTTCTGTTAGGGATTGCATGATCCATGCACTCATGTAAGTGCTTATAAAGTGCATTTGTGTAGGATTCAGCAGTCATACCTCTATTGTCCGTCAGCATGGGTGTCGTGAAGTTTGCCACTTCTGTCTTAAGAAGCGTGAAGTTGACTTTGGAGAAATTTTTTACTGTGGTTTCTCTAATGGGGGGTGGGGGAGGGATGTGGATGTCTAGGGTGATTAGCTTATGGCGGATCTGACCAACGAGGAACTGACCTCTGGTGTGGAGCACCGGTTGCCCATGTTGGTAATAACCAGGTCTAGGATATTGCTGCCTCTGGTGGGGGTGTGGATAAGTTGATCCATGGCATTAGAATTTATGAATTCCAGAAAATGTTGAGCTCAAGTGTTGGTAGATGACTAGTTTTCCCAGTTAATGGTAGGGTAGTTGAAATCGCCCATTATTAGGGTGTTAGGTTGTACCCTAATATTTTCCAGTGTATTAAGAAATGAGGAGTGGGAATCCTGGGGCATGGTGGGGGATCTGTAGCAAGCTACAATTTGGATTGTGGTCTTGCCCATCTTGATCAGGAATATACCCTGAAATTGTGTGGGGTTAGGTGAATGAATATAAAATATAATGTAAGTACTGTAAGATGGAATCTATCAAATATTATAAGTCAGATTAGACCGTAGTCTTTTATCTGTGGTACATATTGATAAACTACAAAACAAACTACTTACTGTGCTGGTGACACATTACAGAGTAAAGCGCCATCTCAGTGTTGCATCTGATATGGCTTTAATGTTCGCTGTAGTCAGAGTTACCTTACAAAACACTGTATTATTGCTCAGAGCAGAATCTTGGCTCACTAAAACTTTGTTAAACAAAATCACAAGATTTATTATTCAACTTCCTAAAATGTGGTACCACTGTTTAGTACATTCAAAAGCAAGGACATGGTACTTGTAAATATTAAGACCAAACACCTGGTGTCTGCTTTTCTATTTAAGATCATTCAGCTTAAATGCTGCCTTCCCCCTTTTAATCAGCTGCTTACCCTAAGAAAACACATACATACTCTATCATCCTCTGCACCTGTTGTGTATATTTTATCTAACTCCAAACAAGTTCTCCTTATCCGAAGCAATTATATCTCCATAGGGAATCCAGAATTACATAATTCCCAGTCTTTGTTGCTTATAGTGGCTCACTATTGAAATTCTGAGACTGGTAACTACAAGTCCCGAAATTACTTTTCATTTAATTATCCTTTTGTTGACTGGTGATGGGAGCTTGGTTTAATGTCTCATCTGAAGGATGATACTCTCAAGAGTGGACCTATTCTCCCCCCTCAGTGCCACACTGCAGTAGCACTAATTCAATCATCTAGAGTGGGAATAAAACCCATTGCCTTCTGACATCTAAGATGTGTTACCTGTTGCCCTACTGACATTACAAAACAAAAAAGAAAAATACAAAAAACTGCAAATGCTGATAACTGCTGTTGTCCTTTAAAGTTGTTTTTGCAGGGGGCACCTCTACACTCCCACCATCCCTGCTATTTATATACACTAATTCCAAAATGATCATACCATGGAGAAAAGGGAATACTCTGAGACACAACAGTCTTGGGCTTAGTATATCTAAGTCTTTATTTTCACATATTTAGTCTTGATAATCAAGGCCGCACACTAAAGAGTCTGGGAATTACAAACAGCTACTGCTCATAACTGTACCTTCAGCAGTATATTTTCATGCTGTTCTAAAGAAGCAGCTTAACACCGCGCTGGAATGCAAACACTGCATGCGAGTAATATACCTGTGAAAGCCAGGGCGCACAAAGATTAGAGTTACAATGACTTAGGGCTGTGATGTCTTTTTTTCCTTATGAATCCCTAATTATTCTTTAATGATTTTTAATTGTCTTCTCCTTTTCCTGGATTTTGTGAGTAAACAATTGATAGTGGGGGGGGGGGGGATTAGACTTATGACGCTATAAATAATTTCAGATATTTTTATATTGCCCTTGATTCCAAGTATTAATTTTTTTTCCGTTCATATTTTTTCATATTGAGCTAATAATTGTTCTTGTTCATACTGCCAAATTTAAATGTTCACCTTCCATCCATCATCCATCCGTCCATCCATCCATCCATCCATCCATCCATCCATCCATCCATCCATCCATCCATCCATCTATCCAACCATCCAAACTGGGGAAGTGTCTCCTGTATCCATCCTTGGTGAAGGCTGGGGACAACATGACGGTAGGTGTGCCTAGAAGAGGGGAATAGGGTGAAGATGTGGTTGAACTGCCCCAGAGGTAAGGCGATATGCCACATGTCTTCATTGTATGACTGCCCCTTAAACATACAATTAAGTCCACAAGTGAGTGGGGAAATTGGTAGGTCTTACAGTTAACCCTCTCCATGAATTGTGGCAAAAATGTGCTGAGCTGCTGAGATGCCCTAAGGATGCCTAAGGATCCACAACCAGCCCCAGCAACACTGGAATAATTCCTGGGGTATCAGGCTGGCACTAATGAAGGAACAGAGGCATAAAAAAACACTATCCAACTATCTGAATCACAGTGAACCTGGCATGGTAGTGTCTCACTGCTGCCACAATTAATTTATTTTATCAGCTATTACGATAGTTTACTATTTTTCACTCTGATCCTTTAAGAAATTCGCAATCTGTTTATCTGTTTGTAATATATATGTATTTTCAGTGATTCCAAGTAAGAAAAAAACAAAAAGAAAATTCAGCAATGAAAATCTATATCTAGTTCATTAGTGAAACTGCAGATAGTACTCATTCCAGTGCTGATAAATTTAGAAACTTAACTGCTGTTAGGTAACAACAGATGCCCCACTTATAAAGGAATACATGGTCTTTCAAACCTAGCCCTGAGAGTTACCTAGCAACAATATATATTAAATTAGACATCTATTCTGTCAGCTTTGCGTAGTGTTTTGATATGTGAAAAGCAAACTTTTCAGAAAAGCAATGAATCTTTTTTGTGCAAACCATCTCATAGAAATGTAGATGACTAATATGTGAGCATCTTCTGTTTCTGAGAGTTAAATGTTTTATTCTGAAAACTCTGTGGAATGACTCATGAGTGCATAGCTATATCTTTGGAAAATAATTGATGGTACATCACTTATTTCTAAGATGAGATTGTGACTCATAGGTGAAAAAGGTCTTATACAGCTAAAAATAAATCTTTTTTATTTTATAGTGCAATCAATTCTGAAAGGTTTGGATGAAAAGAAGCATATCTTTCTAGATCGTCATCTTCTTTATGCCTTAAAAAAAGGAATGGAAATAGGCATAAAATATTTTGCATAGATTCTAGAACAGGCTATTGTTTCTTCTTTACATGTGGCTTAAACTCTATGTATGCTTTTGCACACCTGTACTGGGCTGTTTAACTCAAGGCAACCACAGAACCAGTGTTGTCACGCTTCACGACAACAGTTAAGTTTCAATATTATCTCCTTTATGACATTTAGAAATAGTGTATGAGTAGAGATATTTATTAGGAATATAAATCAGCTGTTGATTCTCGGCTGGAATGCCTTCTGTGTGGAGTCTGCATGTCCACCCCGCGGTTGAGTGACCTCCGAAAGACATGTTTGAATGGGCGTACCTTCATTGAAGGTTGGGCATCGGGCTGGCAACTCGGCACCATAAAAATCGACTGCCAATCATTAGCAGACCGGAGTTCTGCTGTGGCGACCCCTAACTGGGAAAAGCCGAAAAGACAAACAACAACATAAACCAGCTGTGGACTTCTGGGGCTCTGACAGTTTATGCAACTAGAGTTTCATTATACAAAATCAGTCTTTGTCAGGTTCTTAGATTACGGTCTGTTATATTCTCAGTATGATGTAAATCCCTTTTCCCACTGGCATGAATAATGCTGTCCAAAATATATTCCTGACATAAACACTGGACTTCAAATAAACAAGAAAATATAATACCATATAAAAAAGCATGCCAAATTTATTTCTGAAAATAATTGCTCCGTTTATGATATAAATCTGATTCATGGTAAAAAGAAATATGTGTTTTGAGTATATATGGAAATAGATACTGTTTTTCAAAAACTATGCTGGGGTTCATTTTGTACTGGGATTATCTCTACAGTTTATTCTGGTGATTGTTGTACTTTGTTGTTTAAAACATGTTAGAAGGATGGAGCAGATGCTGTTTTTAACAGATAGTCAATCAAGAATGAAGTACATTATGCCGTTGAGATAAACACTGATGTTATAAAAAAATCACTGGATGTACATGTGTGACAGAAGGCCCTGGGATAGACTGATATCCTGTCCAGAAATGGATCCTGCCTTATACCTTTTATTCACCAAAAAGGCTGAAGCTCCCTGAGATCCTGAATTGTATAATGTGTTTATTGAAAATGGCTGGATGGATAGCAGTTAAGTAAAAAATAAAGTAAAATAAAGAATACAGTGTCTATGATGGCTGGGGTTGGCATAACTTTTAAGGTCCTTACCTCAAAGACACAAGGCCAGTGTTTGATTCTGACCATGGATTATGGGCTAGGCTTAAAATAGTCCTTCGGGGCATTTAACCTAGTATTCAACTGTGATATATATGAAACAATTAATAAATATGGATCAATGTTGCCAAAACCCATCTGTAACTTTTAAATACAACCAAATAATGTGACGTAGAAGAGGATTTAGAACAGCAAATAACCTTGCTGAACGCTGAGATTGTGATAACAACAAAATACTGTTTTTCTTTAAACACCTATCTGCACTTTTTACAATGTACCTTGTATGCCCACATAGAAATATGAACTTTGAGAATGAGTTATTTAAGGAAAAAAATATATATATATATTTAATTTTGCAATGCTCTTTGAGTAAAACAATGTTTTGATCGTCCTTTGTTCTTTCTACTTTTAGTGCAATACATGTAAAAGTGGTCTGTGAATCTGATCCTAGGATTTATTATCTTATGTCAAGACATAGAGTTATCACTTAATGCGGATGTTCTAAATCAACAAATAAGAAGATCAACAAATTCTTCAGCTCTCCATACTGCTTAAAAAAAAAACTTGTGACACAAGAGGATCTATTCAGCAAGTTGATCTTTGTAGAAAATCAATACAACCAGCCCTATAGCTGCCCAATTCTGCATCTGTGGAGATGAGCACATTAGTAGATGGTGTGAATGAGATTAAGGCTGCTATCTTGTCTATACATCAAAGCATGAAGCAGAAATGTATTGATGTCAAAGTGAAGATCACCAGTGCCACCTCAAAGACAGTGGTGCTGCAGATTAGCTTGACCAAAGCTAAAGTGCAGAATGACTGTCTATTAAAGCTAACCACTCTCCTTAGAGAGAAAATCTGAATGACAAAAAAAAAAATCCACTGAAATACTCGTATGTGTTTTTGTTTTGTCGAAGCATACTAAAGGGAGCAGTATGATTAACTTTTAAATGCAGTAGTAATCAGAAGTGCAAATGTTTTGACTCTTTGGTCCTTAACATCTGCTACCTGACCATGAGGTGCTATCATGATGCTCCTTAATTTTGTATACAAGCAGTGGGAGCTCATATCAGCTTATCAAAAGCTACAATAGTGTGCAGAACAACTGAGATTACTAGTGTACAGTTAAAATAATTAAATGAAACAAGTGAGTCAAATAACAGGGCAAAATTTAAAAATAAAGACAGAGTGGGTTGTAAAAGTAAGGGATCTAAAAGAAAAAGCCATGAGGCAGTTTAGTGTAACATGAAAAGTGTCCAAATGCATGGCCAGACTGCTTGAATTGTAATTAAGGCTTGCAGTAAATATGGTCATAATTGTCTACCTATTAAAAAATCAGCAGAATTTGTACTAAAAATAAACATCTTTTTAAAGTGTATAAATAAGACAAAATGTGTTAAAAAGAATTTACATGTTGTTGAGAATAGAAATATGAAAGTCAACTGTTTGCAGTACTGTAGAAGTAAACAAACTTGATACAGTGAAATGTAATAAAATAATGTATCTGATGCACTGAAACATTACTGGACATCAGGTTGTTGGAAAAATAAGGACAATTAATGAGGATGATGAAGTACTGAAATCAAATACAGATGCAGAGTATAATACCTTTACTCTAAGGACTTTTAAACTTTAGGATGGGAAATGCTAGGAAATATTCAAGAGAGACCTGTATGCATAGTGTTAACCTATTCTGGTCACCAGATGGCACCATTTGCTCAGCAGCTTCTTATTCTCTTCCGGCTGTTCCCATTAGGGGTCACCACAGCGGGTCATCTGTTTCCATTTCTTCCTGTCCTCTGCATCTTGCTCTGTCACACCAACCACCTGCATGTCCTCTCTCACCACATCCATAAACCTTATCTTAGGCCTTCCTCTTTTCCTCTTACCTGGCGGCATCATCCTTAGCATCTTTTTCCCAATATACTCTGCATCTCTCCTCAGCACATGTCCAAACCAACGCACTCTCACCTCTATGGCTTTGTCTCCAAACCGTCCAACCTGAGCTGACCCTCTAATATACCAATTCCTAATCCTGTCCATCCTTGTCACACCCAGTGCAAATCTTAACATCTTTAACTCTGCCACTTCCAGCTCTGACTCCTGCCTTTTTGTCAGTGCCACCATCTCCAACCCATATAACATAGCTGGTCTCACTACCCTCTTGTAGACCTTCCCTTTCACTCTTACTGGTACCCGTCTGTCACAAATCACTCCTGGCACTCTTCTCCACCCATTCCACTTTGCCTGTACTCTCTTTTTCATCTCTCTTCCACACTCACCATTACTCTGAACTGTTGATCCCAAGTACTTAAACTCATCCACCTTCGCCAACTCTACTCCCTGTATATTCACCATTCCTCTATCCTCCCTCTCATTCACACACATATATTCTGTCTTAGTCCTGCTGACCTTCATTCCTCTTCTCTCTAGAGCATATCCCCACCTCTCCAGGGTCTCCTCAACATGGTCTCTACTCTCACTACAGATCACAATGTCATCTGCAAACATCATAGTGCCTGCGGCCTCCTGTCTGATCTCATCTGTCACCATTGCAAATAAGAAAGGGCTCAGAGCTGATCCTTGATGTAATCCCACCTCCACCTTAAATGCATCTGTCACTACCACTGTAGACCTCACCACTGTCACACTACCCTCGTACATGTCCTGTACCACTCTTACATACTTCTCTGCCACTCCCGACTTCCTCATACAATACCACAACTCCTCTCTAGGCACCCTATCATATGCTTTCTCCAAGTTCACAAAGACACAGTGCAACTCCTTCTGACCTTTTCCATATTTCTCCATCAACACTCAGAGCTCAGCAGCTGCAGATATGAAATTACAACTCTAAAACCTTCAGCCCGCTTTTTCAAGTAGTTGCATGTAAAGAAAGAAATTATCCTAATATTTCGGTAATGTGGGTTGAAGGAAGTAGAAATGGTAATACAAAGAAGTCACAGTAAAGAGAGTATGTGTTCAAAATTACAAAAATATTTCAGATATGATGCAAAACTATAGCAATTATGCCCTATGTGATGCTGTTTGGATTTTAGACTTAGGAAGTTTGCCAAGAGAACATCACGTACAAATAAAACCTGATGTAGTGCCAACGATTTACATTGTATGACATGTACTTGTAGCATGCAGAAATAAAGCAGGACATGAAATAAATATAATTGTAAAACAAGATGCCATTAAGAAGCAATCTGAGCCAAAAGAATGGGTGAAACATATTGTCACCATTGTAAAGAAAGATAAGGTTGGCATTTGTATTCATCTGAAAAATCTGAAAAAGGTGATTAAGATAGAGCATCACTCATTGCTCACAATAGAAGACATCGCAAGAATGTTAGTAATTTATTTTTATTTACTTATTTATTTAGTTAGTTAGTTATTTATTTATGGTAACAGTTACAAACCTGGGCTTATTTCTGGCAGAAATTGCGTGCACGTAATAAGCTGCTAAGAAGTTATAAAGTCCTTAGAGATCTTTTTAGTATTTCATTAGTAGCAGAGCTGTTAGAAAGCATAATTAACTAAGTAGCTGCAGGTTTAAGAGGTGTTATAAACTTAATTGATGATGTATTGGTATGATGTAAGGCAAAAGAAAAACATCACAAAAGATTAATAAATTGTTGAACAAATAAAAACAGTGTACATTTATAGGTTCATAGGTTCATAGGTGTGTACTAGGCTAATGGCCCTGGAGCCTTTACGAGCCTAGCCCATAGGATTACCCGGGCATCGTGTCACCCGACCTTAGTTCTCAGTGCCTCTGTCAAGTAGAGCCACTGGAGTGATCCCTGGGGTGAACTTTCTATTTCCCATCCACTCATCAAGATGTCTCTTGAAGAGGGCCAGTTATGCGCTCTGCTTGACATGTATGGGAAGTCTATTCCATAGCATGGGCAGTCTCTGGGTTATGAACCTATCCTTCCAGCTTGTTCTGTTGCTTGTGGTAATGAGGTTGAGGTCTCTGGAGCGGGTAGTGCGGAGGGATTGGGATTTCTTTAGATGTAGCATTTCTAACAAAGCTGGTTCAGACATGGCTTTGTAAGTCAAGCACAGATCGCCTCTAAGTAGGCAATATGAGATGAGAATAGTTGGAGTTTTTTGAGTCTGTCCATATAGGACAAGTGCTTAAGGCCTAAGATCCTCTTTGTGAGGTATTTTTGCAGCCTCTCCAGTGGTTGTAGGTGTCTAGTGAGGTACATGCCAAATGGGGCCTTGTACTCAATGACTGGTCTAATAAGGGAAGAGTAGAGGGAGACAATGACCTCTTTCTTCCTGGATGCAAAACCCTTAGTAATGAGATGTGCCACATAGAAGGACTTTCTGACCACAGTGGCAATGTGATGGTCAAAAGACTGGTTGTTGTCAACCTGTGTTCCCAGATCTCTTATGATGCCTTCTGTGTGGAGTGGACTACCATCGATGTGGTAATTCATGGGAAGTGTTTTTTCCCAAAGGGGATGATGGCACATTTTTTAGCATTGAGCTTAAGGCCATGGTTCTGACACCAGTCATTGGTCTCAGTAAGGCTTTCTGTAGATTGTCAATATCACTTGCGGAGTTAATTATGGCTTCCAACTTGCAATCATCAGTGAACTTTGTCAGCCTCAGTCCCTTTGTGTTGGCCTGAACTTCAGAGAAGTAGATACCAAACAGAAGAGGACCCAGGACCGAACCCTGTGGGACTCCACTCGTGACTGGTCAGCAGTCTGACTTGGAGTCAGCTACTTTCACACTGTGGGTTTGATCTGTGAGCCAGTTTGCAACCCACCTAGTGATATAGGGGTTAATGCCTAGCTTAGTGAGTTTTTCTATGATCCCTGAGTGGGGAATGGTACCAAAGGCCTTGGCCAGATCAAGGTAGGCTGTATGAACCACCTTGCCTTCATCCACAGCTCTGGTGACTGACTCAAAGAAGTCGACCAGGTTGAGCAGGCATGATCTACCCTTCACAAAACCAAACTGTGTGGGATCCAGAGTTTGGAGGTTCCCTATATCTTTGTTTATTAAGTCCATGATGATGTGTTCCATAGCTTTGCATATCAGACTTATCAGGCTAATGGGGTGATAGTTCCCAGGGTCTGTAGTCGCTCCTCCTTTGTGGAGAGGGATGACTGTAGCAGTGCGCCATTCATTAGGGACAAAGCCTGAGGTGAGGCAGTGATTGAACAGGGCACACAGGTGAGGTGCCAGTTCACTCTCTAGTTCATGTAGAACACAGCCAGGGATATTGTCAGGTCCCATAAAAGCTGTATTCTTGGCCTTGGACAATGCTGTTTTAACCTGTGCAGCAGTAATACTGGGTGCCTGGCAATCTACTGGTATTGTGATTAGTTCTTTGGTGGGGGAGAGAGGGGTAAAGTTGGCACTGAATCTGTTGGCCAGTATATTGGCAATATCTATTGGCTCAGTATAGGAGGTGCCATTGTTCAACAGCTCTGAACAAATCTGGGTACTGCCGTGGAGATTCTTTACATAACTATAGAAGACCTTGTTGTTGTCTTTACTATCTACTGCAATTCTGCTTTCATAGAGAGCTGTAGAGGATTTGATGAGGGATCTCAACTTTTTGTTGCGGCTGATAAGGGAGTTTTTCTGGTCTTTGGACTTCACCTTATTTTGCATCAGTTTCCTCCTTCTGTTATACAGTTTGTTTATGGCAGGGGACCACCAGATTGGCTTCCTTTTTTTTGGAGGAGAGCATCTTGGTTCTATTGGGTATGGCGAGATCCATGTATTTGTGTACGTGTTCATACAGGGCATTAATGTATGATTCGGCAGTCATGCAGCTGTTCTCCAATTGCATAGGTGCCATGAAGTTAGCCACCTCTGTTTTTAGGAGCCCAAAGTTAGCTTTGGAGAAGTTTTTCATGGTGGTTACCTTTGCGGGGGGTGGGAGAGATGTGGATTTCCAAGGTGATTAGTTTGTGGTCAGATCTAACCAGGGAAGAGTTTACTATTGGTACAGAGCAACGGTGACCCATGTTAGTAATGACCAGGTCAAGGATGTTGCTACCACTAGTAAGGGTAAGAATGAGCTGGTCCAGGGCGTTGGAATTAATGAATTCCAGGAAACAATGGGCATGTGTATTGGTACATGAGTAGTTTTCCCAGTTAATGGAGGGGTAGTTGAAGTCACCCAGTATGAGAGTGGTAGGTTGGACCCTAATATTATCTAGGGTCCTTAGGATAATTGGAGTGTGAGTCTTGGATCATAGATGGGGACCTATAGCAGGCTACGACCTGAATCGCTGTCTTACCCAATGTTAGCTGCAGCTGAAGTATCTCTGATGTGTCATGTTGGGCTACCAGTCTGGAGGTGTGTGCATCCTTTATGAATACGGAAACACCACTGCCTTTGGAGCTTTGGTCTAAGTTCTGGGGCCAGAAGGTATAGGATGAGTTATAGCCTGGTGGTGCAGGGGTGCTATCTGCTGCCTTGAACCAGGTCTCTGTTACAGCACAAATGTTGATGTTCTCCATTTTAAGGAGTGCTTTGAGCAAGTGCATTTTGAGATTTAGACTTTTAGCATTGAGCAGCATTTGACTGCATCAGATTGCATTTGTTTGTAGCTATTACATTGGTAATTTGGTCTTTGGAACGCCACCTAAAAAAGACACTATAGGGGTGTCAAAAGCCTTGGCCAGTATCCGAAAGGCCAGGGGTGACAGATGCAGGCCATCTCTGGCAAAGATCTAGGTCTGTCAATCATGTCTTCCCAGGCAGACAGATACTGGATCCTCTTAGAATGACACCAGAAACTTAGCCAATTGTTGAAATCAATCATTTTCTGCTTGTACTGTGGTATCATTCTGGGTGATGGTAGGAAGCTGCTCAGGGCTAGGGTCATACCCACCTGGGCTACATAATTTGAGAGCTCTTCCATGTCTCTTTTCATGTAGTCCAGGGAGGTACGTCTCAGGTCATTCATACCCACATGTACAACGGCAGAGTCATATTTGTACCTGTTGTTGAGGGACCTAAGTGCATGCATTATGTGGTGGATCCTGGCACCTGACAGGAAGCTGACTGTTACTTTCTCCTTATTCAACCTAGTGAGTGGGACATCAGTGTGCCTCACTATCAAGTCACCTATGACTAGTGTGTTGGGCATGCTGTTTTGCCTTAGGGACTTTGGTTGAGTGGCACACTGTTTAGGAGAGTTATGTGTCTCATGATTAGTGTTGTTTTGTGGTGCTCGAGTGCGTTTCTGCCTTGGAGGTCTCTGTTGTTTGTGTAGATTTTTATTGACAGCCTCCGCAAAGGTGAGTGTGTGGTTTGTGTTTTTATGTGAAGGCAGTGCTGGTGTATGTTCTGGAGGGCTATGTGTTCCATGTGGTGTGGCGCAAGTGCTGACCTTCTCCTCTTTACCATCTATTCTGGTCTTGGTTGCAGAGTGCATGACTTCCAATATGGATATATAAGTGTATCTCTTGCAAATCTGAGTGTTGGGAGGTAAGAAGAGAGGGTTGTCAGTGTACATGAGGCAGTTGATACATTGCCTCAGGATGCCCAAGCTCACCAAGCTAATAGAAGAAAGCACAGGGAACTGACCTTTAGACATGCCTGGAGGGGTGGGCATTAATTATAAGTACTGGAGCTGTTTCCTTTTAGAATGTTTAGTGCTGGTAGCACTGTATGTGCTACAATAATTGCTACAAGAAGTCTGGTAAAGTGCTAGACTAATAAGCTAGTAAAAGTACAGGAGAGCAGAGAACTAGCAAATCTAAGGGAAAATTTGAAGAGCACCGCCCAGAAGCTTACAAAAAGTCCTGGATACAGCAAATCTGTATCTGGACTACATTAGTTCCAGGAAAGGCAGGAAACAGTTTTTTTTTTTTTTTTTTTTTTTTACTAGAAAGTGAAGAGACAGAAGATAATGAGAGAATTCAATATGCAGAAGGTAAAGAGGTGGGCCTTTGCTAGGTTCTCACTATTAACAGTTGAATGAGCTGATGTAATGTGACTGGGGGGAGTGTCCAGTATCCAGAGGCGGGCAGCTCAAAGCCACCAAGAAATAAGACCACCACAAGAACTGGGTAGGAGGGTGGGAAAAAAAACAGTTGTACAGATTACAGGGGTATTAAATCAAAAGTGCAGACGATAATTGAGAATAAACTCTTATCTTTTCTAAATATCAGTCTCTCTGCAAAAGCTTGAGCAACAGGTATATCTGATTTTAACACTGGCTATTTAAAGCACAGAAACAGAAACCAGACCAATTATCCAAACAGTTATCCAAACAGTAACAGTTGCAGGATGCCCTGGCTAGAAAACCCAGTTCTGTTCACTTTCTCTCACTAAGAAAACAGATAGGCCTCTAGACAAAGGATTTCACTAAGAACAGTAAATTTAAAATCAGAGTGAGAAGTCTGAAATACATGTGCCATATTAAAATGTCATGAAGTTAGAAGCATGATCCAGGAAAATCTAAACAATTGTACAGATGACAAAAATCAGAAGACCCTGTAGTCAATGGAACAATTTGTATGAATTATGTAGTACCTTGCAAAATTTCTATATAATATCTCTGAAATAACTATGCCTCTGAAAAAGTTGTAGAGGAAGATGTAGTTTGAGAATAGAGCTATGAGCAAGAAAAGTGTCTTGAAATACTTAAGATATTTCAACGTTAAAGCACTGTAAAAGTGAATAAACCATTTGTGTTGTAAGCAAATGAAAGTCACAATGTATAAGAGCTATTATCCCACCAAAAAAAAAAAAAAAAGACTAACTGCCTATGGGTTAAGAGCATTTACAGATGCAACATAGAAACAAAACTGTGAGCAAGAATGCATGGATGCAAGAAATTCCACGAACATGTCTATGGTAAAGACATTCAGGTGAAAACAAACCATTGCAAAGTGAATTCTCTAATACAAGGGGTGTGCAGAAAAACATGTTACAACAAGTACCTTGGGTACTTGTTGTAGTTGTTGTATCTTTCAGCCTTTCCCCGTTAGGAGTCGCCACAGCAGAACTCTGGTCCGCTAATGATTGGCAGTAGATTTTTACATACCAAGTTGCCAGCCCTGACGCACAAACTTCAACAAAGGTATGCCCATTCACGCATGTCTCCACACAGAAGGCGCTTTAGCTGAGAATCGAACAGGACAACGTCTTACTGTGAGGCGATAACGCTACCGCAGCACCACCACCACAGTACCTTTGGTACTAATACTTACAATTTAGGTGGCATTTACAAAAACGATGGCATTTACTCACAGCAGATTCATTTTTTGGCAAGCTTCTACCAGAAACTATTAATTTTTCCTACAAAAAGGACAAATGGCTTTGTCAATATTTTGCTGCGTTTAAATGTTATTTTACAATCTTTAAAAAAATTAAAGTAAATCACCTGTAGCGGAGTTTTGTTCTTCTTTGGCTCTCCAGACCCTTGTAAGCAGCTTGTCTTTGTCAGGACTAACAAAAAAGTAGAGAAAGGTAAGCCTTTAAGGTTTTATAATGCTTGATGGTACCATCAGTGGTACATGATGGTAATAAGACTGACCTTTAAGCTATATTCGAGCTTCAATTTAAATACTAAGGCATTCTTTACCACTTTTAGTAAAGTAAAAAAATAAATAAATAAATAAAAAATAAACAATCACCGAGATCGCCTGTAGGTTTAAATCATCTGGTTTATTTCTTTATGAGTGCTTTCACTGTATATGAGGCATAGACTGCTCATTTTTAGTTAGTTAGTCAGTTAGTTAGTTAGGTAGTTAATGCAGTGATTACTTAATCAGTTACAGTTCATAAAGTATAAAATTCTTGGTCTTTTGTTTATGTGATATAAAATTATTTCTGACTATTGGTCATATGACTGAGATATCATATTATCTAAACTTCCTATATGCCTTTACATGTAGATTCTGCATTGCAAAAAAAAAAAATTCATGACAAAACTGCAGTCTGTAAGTGAATTTTTTACATTAAAGTGAGTTGCATTTGTTTTATATATATATATATATATATATATATATATATATATATATATATATATATATATATATATATATATATAGAGAGAGAGAGAAAGATTCATACAATTTTTTGGGGGATTTTTTTACATCTATCAATATAGCTATATATATGATTTTTTACACCTATATCTATTTCTCTTTCTCTCTCTCTCTCTCTATATATATATATATAGATAGATAGATAGATAAATACATATATGATTGTCTCGTCATATAGCAAATGCAAAGAGCAAACACAGTGATCATGTCAGATGTAATCTGTTTGTCTTTTTGGCTTTTTCCCGGTTAGGGGTCGCCACAGCGGAACTCCGGTCCGCTAATGATTGGCAGTAGATTTTTATGGTGCTGAGTTGCCAGCCCGACACCCAACCTTCAGCGATTCATTTATGCATGCCTTTCGAACTCCACTTGACTGCGGGGAGGACATGCAGACTCCACACAGAAGATACTCCAGCTGAAAATCGAACAGGAGAACATCTTGTTGTGAGGCAACAAGGCTACCGCTGCACCACCATGGCTTAAAAGATAAAAAAACAGAACAAAAAATTTTGCAGAGGGCAAGCTCCCCTACAGCCCCCCCCCCACTAGCAGCAAATTTCCAAATCCTTCTGTACCTCAGTCTCCCATGAAAAATAGCTAACAGTTTGAAAAACAAGTCTTTAAGAGCATTCACTCTTACAGACTGTATGTATGTATGTATATATATATATATATATATATATATATATATATATATACACACACATATATATATATATATATATATATATATATATTTACATACATAAATATATATATAGATATATATATATATATATATATATATATATATATACACATACATACATATATATATATATATATATATATATATATATATATATATATATATATATACATACATAAATATGAAACAGGTCTACTTTGTTTCATTGAATCTCATTTCACTGAATTTCATTTCACCCCGACCACATCACTGAAAACACAAATTACTGAAAACTCATTTCATTGAATCTCATTTCACTGAACTGAACTTAGTATATATGGCACTGTGTAGAGTACTGTAAAGCAAGTAAAAGTTATATGCCCTTTTCCCCACTGTGGTGGGATCCTGGAGTTAGTATATATAGTGGGGGGGGGGCACAGTCCCCAACCTTGTTTGTTTTATATTGTATTTTACCAAAAACTTCAAAACAATACATTTTAATCAATAGACATGCATAGTTGCAACACCAATGACTCTCTCCAGAAGACAATATGTACTCAAACTAAGTGGGGGGCTACGCCCCCATACCCCCCAGTGTGGGGAACTGTGCCCCCCACACACACTCTAACTATATATACTAACTTCAGGATCACACTACAGTGGGAAAAAGGGCATATACCTTTTACTTGCCTTACAGTACTCTACACAGTGCCATATATACTAACTGCAGTTCAGTGAAATAAGATTCAGTGAAATGAGTTTTCAGTAATTTGAGTTTTCAGCGAAGTGGTCGGGTGAAATGAAATTCAGTGAAATGAGATTCAACAAAACAAAGTAGACCCATATAGAACACGCACACACTCTGCACTCGCAAACACACACATACAACACATACACACACATGCGGTTTTATTTTAAACTCAAACAAAAAAGGCAGTAGTACAGACTCATCTAATGCCAGTAAATGCACCAAAAGAACTTTCAAGAAAATAATTAAAAAAGTACTGTCTGAATGTGTACATTACCTTTTTAAAATCTAAGTGTCTCCAGAAACAAAAAAGAGCAGTCCCAAAAAGTTAGTCCAAGTCCATGATGGTGTCCTTCCATAAAATCTCTCCTCCTTTTGTTCTTATGGATTACTCTGCATTAAAATGTCTAGGTTTCTTCCATAAATACTCCATAGTGACTCCTTATAAGGAAACCTCATCAATGCACCTCTCAGCCTCTGAACATTAAACATCATCCAAATAAAAGGGTTATTCAGACAAACCATTCAGTAAAACCCACAAAAAAGGCCCAGCTAAACTATAGTCTTCACTATATAATACTTGATTCCTCCTGTAGTGTAGGCCCATTATATTTATGCAAATAATCTTTTAAGGACATACCACAGTTTCAGCTGCATGGCTTTTGAATGCCCATGACATTTTACTTTTTAAATTTTTATGGGTACATTCAGGCCAATAATGCCAGACCCCATTAGCTGCAGACATGCCGTGTTTCAGGCTTTTTCACACCTTGTTAATATGTCAGTACAGCATCAGTGAATTGTCTGGCTATAATTAAGAAACACAGAACTTATAATTAAACCTGATGTCTGTAAACATTAGGGTGCCTGCAAAAGCTCTTAAATAACTTCCAAAGGGCTGGCTTTTAAAAATCAAAGCATACAGCCCAGAAGAGAAGCACTTTTTAATTTTTTTTTTTTTTTTTTTTTGCAATAGGAAGCCTTGAGATACAAGACCCCCTACTATTAATGATAAGGAGTCTTTTTATGGCCTTATTTCAGTTATTTATATAGTGTTCTCACCCTTGAAGAAGTTTATAGCTAATAGAAAATCAGAAGAAGGCCTAGGTCTAATAGGAGCTGGAGAAATTCTGAGGTCAGAAAATCACAGGCTATGCCTAAATCATAACCGTTCAGAAGTATATTCATTAAGTTTACATTTATCCCATCTATTGCACATTTTACATATTGATTTTTTTTTCTTTATCACTATTTGGAGCTCAGACCATAGCTTCTTACTCTGCCTTTACTCCAGCTCATCTTCCAAATTTCCACAGGCATCATTACACTTTAATAAACTGATAATATCAAATACACCTTCTAAAAACAATTTTGATATTAACAGAAGCACACATTTAACCAACTACATAAATTACCATGCTATCTCAGCAGAAAAAATAACATTCTTTGAACATTGTGTGTATAGTTTAAGCCTATATTGATAGCTATCTATCTAGTTAACACCTATATTGATATTTATCTATATATAGATATAAAGATAGATAGATAGATAGATAGATAGATAGATAGATAGATAGATAGATAGATATCCACCCATCTGTCCTTCCACATCCACTTTTTAACATTTTTGAACATGCGGTCAGGGTGTCACTTCAACAGTAACAATCATCTAGAGCTAAGGTTTACTGTGCCGGGAGGCTATCCCTGCCACAGTTATTTTTTCATACCACACACATACACTCACACTCATATTTATGGCCAATCTAGAGTGTCCAGTCCACCTACTGCATGTCTATATATCTATATAGATACATATAGATAGTTAGGTAAATACATTTTAAATATGAACATTTCAGTAAAGTATATTCCATCATCACACAGGCAGAACTGTTTGAAATATCGGAGAACAACCACAAGGACAGCAAAGAAACATGAAACGTGGCTGGCTATTTTCTCTTTAAACAACAGCATTTTAATTACAGATCTCAACATACAAATACAGTGAAATCAACAAAATAAAGAAAACATAACCAAGCCAAAGCAAATAACCAATGAATAGTCCCATAATGGAGAAAAGGTGTGTTCTGGTGTATATGTGACAAAAAAACAGCATTATACTCCTTTTAATAAAAATGACTACATTAAATATCCCACATCCATAGTTAAACACACAAATAAAAAAGAAAGATGGAAAAGTATTACATTTTTTCTAATTTTGTAAAATATTAGTAAACCATATTGCTTTAACTGTCTTCTTACACCTATTTATTCTGGACCCAAAGTCAGTCTATTATCGAGCACATATTTTGGATGGTTTAACTAAAGTATATGATAAAATATAAAAAGTATGGTAAAACCTTTATAATCACAACATTATAATGGCTAAACACAAAATGAAATGACTGAGGAAAATATACTCAGAGTCAATGAGTTTTCTTTTATTGTAAAATGTTATATTTACTAAAAATTAATAGACAGAAACTCTTAAAGACTGGACAAAACTTGAGTACAAATTGTTGAAAGCTGCTAAGGTCTCCAAGCATTTTATAACTTTAGTAAAGAGGTTTCCACAATTATGAGATCATTCATGTATGCAAGTGAAAGAAAAATCAAGAATATTTGATTTCAATTGTTCATGCAGGGAGGAACCCAATCATCCCCACTGTGGAGTATTGGATCTCTTACCCCCTGCTACTTAAGTGCAAGGTGATACAAATGTAAGGAAAAGAAATTGTTGGGTTATCTAGAAAAAAAAAGGAAAAAAGTGTATTTATTTTTCACAACATTTTGCAGCTTCCTAATTAGAATATTTAAACAGAACTTTCTGAGGGGCACATCCTACCATTTGGGGATGTAAGTAGTTATCCCCCTCACAAATATTTGACATTTATCTTACCTTGCTGCCATTGTGTACTTTGCTATTTCCCACTTTTGTGCTTGTTTAAATATTGATTCTTATTATTTGTACTTGAATTCTATATTGTACAGTTCAACGTGAGAGCAATTTCAAAACGTTGAGTTCTGCCATTTGTCAGGTCATACAAGCAAATGCTTAGATGCAGAAAAACACATCTACACATAACTATAATGGGTAAATGCATAACATTTTAGACCGACCAATATACAGATAGTCATCACAGTTAAAGCCTGGGTTTATGATTTAGGCAGCTGTTACTTGGCAGTTAGTGTAGAGGATTAAAGTTTTGAATTATTAACAAGTTACTTCCTGCAGTTCAGAGCTTGATTACTTCAGTCACCATGTGGCTATTGTGTGACTGAAAGCAAGTCACTGAACCAGACATTGTTCCTGGACTGAGCCTGAAAATAGTGCTCCTCCTTGGTCAACAAACTTTTGCAGTTCTCCCTGTTGCATATTCAGTTGTATTTTCTTTCAAAATACATGCAATGCTGTTCATATTGATCACTGCTGAAGTAGCCTTAGTTATATGCGTTATATCCTGCTAAGAGTAAAACAGCTGGCAAGCTTGCAAAGCTTTAGGGCACCTTCCATGTGCCCAAACTATCAAGCAGCTCAAGCTGAACTGACTAAAAGACAAGTTTGAGAGTGAAGCCCTTCAGAGCTTTACTGACACTGAAGAGTACACTTCTCTGAGGCTTTTGAGGATCAATGGTGCACTTGTAATTTCCTTACCTGGGCAGATAAGTTCCCTTTAGAGAAAACAGCCATCCGTTTTCTTATATTTTACTGAAGTTTTATTACTTTCTCCTTCAAGAAAGTTAAGTTAAAAAGCTAGGAGTGTTGTTTTTTAATGGAATGCCTCGAGACTGTAACAAACTTTTAAAATGAGCACTCATTTCTGTCAGTTGAAAAGTAATGTTATCTAACTGATATATGATTTTCTGTGGAGGAATTGTCTTCATTTTAAGGTTGTGGGGCTGCCATAGTGTTTGAAAATGTTTTTTGTGTAACTTTTTTCAGCCAGTAATTTTACTGTCATTGTTGCTTGTTTTCCAAAGGATAAAGGCACCATTTTCAGCATGACCATGGAACAGACTGTCACTCCCATGATTGGTCCTTTTCCAGCCACAAAAAGAAAAAAGTTAAGAAAACAGCTTTTGTCACCACAGCAGACTAGAAATTTGCTTCATCCACAGGTGGCCAAATCTGCTGTGGCTATTTGTTGTGCCTCATACCATTCATCTTTTACCCTGGATCCCTCTAATGTAGCACCTACAGCCACTATGGACAGGGGTTACTCACATCCTCTGTAGCTGTTGGGGTCTCTCCAGTGGCAAGGGAAACCACTCTATTTGGTTCTGGGAGAGAGAACAGGGAAGGTTTCCTGTTTTGTCAGAATGCTGTGCCTACCCCTGGGGAAGCAGTGGTTACCATTAGTGACACAGTTCGCCCCATTTTTCATGTCAAAAAGAAACAGAAAACCAAGCATGTATCTACTCCTCCTCAAATTTCTTTGAATAGGAGTAATTTACTGGGACTGGCTCAGGGTTTGATTCTGTCTATTGATCCTGTTTGTAGAGCAGTTTCTGATAAAAGAAAGAGGGATGCCTCCTTTACTGAAGAGATTCAAGATTCTGAATCTGAAGAGGAAGATGAAGGGGCAGATTCAGAGTTTTGTTCTTATATTTCTGATTCATACTCAGAAGAGAACTCACTTTCTGATTCGCCCTCTAGGGGGTTCTCTTTTTCTAAGACTATTGCTAGAATGTCCCAGCGTTTCCAGTGGGAGAACACTGATGTTTCTCAGTCACTCAAAAAATACTATGAGTTATTGCAAAATGATTTCCCAGAATCTACACCTGTTATGTCTGTTTTAGAGGATGTGTGTCTTACTGCCTGCAATTTTCCTGATAGTCAGCCATTTGTCCATAAAAAGGCAGATAGGGTGTATAAAGATCCTCAACATTTTACATTTTTATACACTATTCCCAAACCTGACCCAGCAGCTATAGCCTTAATTGACTTTTCTGCTGCTAAGAACTTAGTTAATTCCCATCCTATTCTTTCGAAAAAGGATGGAAAAATTATTGATAGGTATGGGGAAAAGTGTATACTTCTGCAACTTTGAATTTCAGAATTTTAAATTGTCAAGTCCATACATTAAAGTTTATTCTGACATATTGTGAAAGTATGAGGAAGGTTTATCTACAGTTTCTTCTTGTGAAGAAAGATCTGCTTTAAATAACTTAGTTTCTTCTATTGCACAGGTCACTACTCATTGTTTGAAGTGTGTGTATGACTCGGTTGATGCTTCTTCCAGGACTATGGCCACTGTTACAGTTTAAATGAGTTTGCTTGGCTGCATTACCAGAACCTTCCAGATGATGTTAAAAATTAGTTTGTTAATTCTCCTTTGGATACAGACTTAGTGTTTGGCTCCCTCTGCTGCAGAGGTGATCAAAATGTGTGATGAAAGGGCAAGCTGATCCAGGGATTCTCTAAGTTTTTTCAGCCATTCTTTTCCAAATTGTCCGAAGGATTTTCTTTCTCCTCATCCAATTTCAGACAAAAAAAAAAAAAACAGAATAAACAGTCTTAATAAAATTCAGGTAAACAGACATTTAAGAAGTGTTAAGGAGATTCCAAAATGAAGTCACAAACCACGCAAAAACAAAAGTACTCAAAAAAGTCTGAATGACTGTTCAAGAGACCTTGTGATCCCCTCCAACTCTGGCCCTCTTTCTCTACCAGAAAGTCAGAATCACTACTTTTCTCTTTGGCAGCAGATTGTTTCGGGCAAATGGGTTCTGAAAATAATTCATCAGGGTTACATATGGTAGTGGGAGGAAATTCCACCTTTTCAGGGGGTCATTCCTGATCCTGCAGATCAGACTGTTTTGTTTCCACTTGTCCTTTATCACATGCTGTCCCCAAGAGTGAGATAACCAGTTGTTCCTTCCCAGGTGGGGTTTTATTCAAGGATGGTACTATTCCTAAATAAAGAAAATGCTTGGAGACTAGTTCTGGATCTTTCTTTCCAAAATGATGTCACTTCACAACCTGATTCCTCTTCTTTCTTTTTCAAGTTTCCTGGTGACACCTAGATTTATAAGATGCTTATGATCATATTCCTATCCATCCAGACTTCGGGTGTTTCTTAAGGTTTGCTTTGTCTGGATCACGTTATCAGTTCTCTGCCTTACCTTTGGACTACCCATTGCAGTAGGACTGACTACAAAGTGTCTAGCTCCAGTTATAGCTCATTGCAAGCTATAGAGGATCCACATTTTTCCGTATTTAGATGAATTGCTTATCTTTGCTGAGTCTTTTTTTCAAAAAATCAGGAATCTCTCTTTTGGTTGAGAGATCTCTTGCAGAAGCTGGGATTCGAAGAGAACATTCAAAAGTCTTTCTTGAGCCCCCCACACAGGATTGTGTTCCTGGGATGTCAACTAGAATCCTCAGTTTAAAAAGCTTATCTTCCACAGGAAAAAATAGATCTGTATTTAGATCTATTTCTAAGGTTTTCCATTCAGTCTTCAGTCACTGTGAGGTAATACCTAAAGATTTGGAGTGTCATGGCATCTATGATTATCATGATACCAAAGACAAGACTCCACACAGAAAAGATAGACTGGTGTCTGAAATCTCTTTGGCCACAGCATCAACACCCTTTACCTTTTCAGATCTCAGTACTGGGGTTTGTCAGAAGAGAAATCACTTGGTAGAGACAACACATATTCTTAAATCAAAGTCTCCCCTTCTCTCTTCCTGCTCCAAAGCAGTCACTCACCACAGATGCTTCAGAGTTTGCTTAATGAGCAGTTTCAGGAAAGTTAAAAGTGCAGGGGGTGTTAAACCCCAAGGACAGATGCAAGCACATAAATATCAAGGAGATGGTTGCCTTGATCAAGGCATTCAGTTCTCTGAACCATCTCTGGTCCCCAGGACCTCTTTATGGTTACAGACAATACCACAGTGATGTGATATGTCAACAGGCAGTGAGAAACCAGGTCATACCTCCTTTGCAAACTAGCCATGGTGGCTTAAGATATAATTTCACAGTACAATCTCACTCTGGAGGCATCCTACATTCTGTCAGAGCAAAACTGTATGGCTGCCAAACTGAGAAGGACTAGGACAGATCCTCATGAATGGAATTTACATCTGGGAGATCTTCCAAGGTTTGATCTGCCTGTGGGAAGTTCCTCAAGTTGACCTC
Organism: Protopterus annectens; assembly: GCF_019279795.1. NCBI lineage: Eukaryota > Metazoa > Chordata > Ceratodontiformes > Protopteridae > Protopterus > Protopterus annectens. The sequence continues at coordinate 174,085,112 of NC_056742.1, read as the reverse complement.
TTTGCCTGCTCTCTGAACAATCAATTGGAAAAATTCTGTTCCAGAACTCAATACAAGAAGGCCTGGAAGATAGATGCCTTTTCTTTTCTTTGGACTGGAATGTTCCTGTATGCCTTTCCACCCTTTCTACTAATATTCAGGATACTTCTGAAGATTCAGAAGGAATCCCCCAAAATCATTGTGGGGACTCCTTTATGGCCTGGGCAACCATGATTCTCCCTTCATAGGTTCATAGGTTGGTACTAGGCTATCAGCCCTAGGGCCTATACAAGCCTAGCCATAACAGTTCCCTGGCTATTTCTTCCCACACTATTTACTTCCCTGGACCCCTGTCTAGCAGGGCAACTGACGTGATCCCTGGGGTGAATTTCCTTTCTCCCATCCAATCTTCAAGGTTCCTTTTGAAGAGGGCCAAAGAGGCACTCTGCTTGACATGTATGGGCAGTCTATTCCAGAGTATGGGGAGTCTCTGGGTCAGGAAACTATCCCTCCAGCATGTTTTGTTTATTGTGATGACAAGGTTTAGATCCCTAGAGCGTGTGGCACTGAGAGATATGGATTTCTTTAAATGTAGTATGTCCAACAGCTCTGGGTTTGACATGGCCTTGTATGTTAAGCAGAGATTGCCTCTGAGTAGATGATATGCGTATAGCTGAAGTTTTTTAAGGCGGTCAGCATAGGGCATCTGCTTTAGGCCTGTGATTCTTTTAGTGAGGTATTTCTGCAGCCTTTCCAGTTGTTGCAGATGTCTTGAGAGGTACATACCAAATGGGGCATTGTATTCTGTATTCTGTATTCTGTAATGGGTCTAATGAGGGATGAGTACAGTGGGACAATGACCTCCTTTTTTCTGGGTGAAAACCCTTAGTGATGAGGTGTGCCACATAGAAGAATTTCCTGACTGTTGTGGCAGTGTGGTTAGTGAAGGTGAGACCACTGTCCACCTGTGTCCCTAAGTCTCTTATCACAATTTTGGTGTTTAGTGTATTGCCACCTATGTGGTAATTCACAGGGACATGTTTTTTCCCAAAGGGGATAACTATACATTTCTTGGCATTGAGCTTGAGCCCATGTCTCTGGCACCAAGCATCTGTTTCTGTAAGGCCCTTTTGCAGAGTAGCCACATCATTTGGGGATTCAGTAATGGCTGTATGGACCACCTTACCCTCGTCCACAGCTCTGGAGACTGATTCGAAGAAGTCAATCAGGTTCAGGAGACAAGATCGGCCTTTCACAAACCCAAACTGGGTGGGGTCCAGTGTTTGAAGGTCGCCAATGTCTTTGTTTATAAGTTCCATAATAATACATTCCATGTCCTTGCAGATCAGGCTTATCAGACTGATAGGGCGGTAGTTCCTGGGATCCAAGGTGGATCCCCCCTTGTGGAGTGGGATAACTGTAGCTGTATGCCACTCAGTGGGCATGAAGCCTGAGGTGAGGCTATGATTAAACATGACACTTAGGTGAGGTGCCAGTTCATTTTGTAGTTCATGTAATACACAGCCCGGGATGCCATCTGGTCCCATGGATGCTGTATTCTTAGCTTTGGAGAGTGCGTTTATTACCTGTGTGGCCATTATTACTGGAATTTGGCAATCTTCTGGTATTGAGATGGGCCGTTTAGGGGGTGAGAGGGGTGTGAAGTTGGCACTGAATTGATCTGCCAAGATACTGGCAATATCCTTGGGATCAGTATATTTAATGACATTCTGTTGTAGCTCAGAGCAGATCTGAGCATTGCCATTTAGATTCTTGACATAGTTATAGAATACCTTGCGGTTGTCTTTGGAATCTTTGACAATTTTATTTTCATAACTATATCTGGAGGATTTTATGAGGGATCTCAGCTTCTTACTGAGGCTGGTAAGGGAGTTTTTTGCATCCTGGGATTTTCTTCTTTTCTGCAACAGTTTCTTCCTTTTCTTGTAAAGTTTGTTTATGGCAGGGGACCACCAGATCAGCTTCCTTATTTTGGAGGAAAGCATCTTGGTTCTATTTGGGATGGCACGATTCATGCATGAGTGGATGTGCTTGTACAGTGCCTTAGTGTAGGATTCAGCAGTCAGACTTTCAGTTCCCGTCTGCATGGGTGTCATGAAGTTTGTCACTTCTGACTTGAGTAGCATGAAGTTGGCTTTGGAGAAGTTTTTTATGGAAGTTTCCTTACTGGGGGCTGGGGGTGGGATGTGGATGTTAAGGGTGATTAGCTTATGGTCAGACCTGAAAAACGAGGGGGTAACCATAGGTGTGGAGCATCAATTTCCCATGTTGGTAATGACCAGGTCTAGGATATTGGAGCCCCTAGTGGAACTATGGATTACTAGATCTAGGGCATTGCAATTTATGAATTCCAAGAACCGTTGGACAAAGGTGTTGGTACACGAGTAGTTTTCCCAGTTAATGGCAGGGTAGTTGAAATCACCCAATATTAGGGCGTTTGGTTGTATCTTAATATTTTTCAGTATGTTTAGAAAGGAGTAGTGAGAATCTTGGGGCATGGAGGGGGATCTGTCACAAGCTACAATTTGGATTGCAGTCTTACCTAGTGTTAGTTGCACATGGAGAATTTCAGATGCATTGTATTGGGCAACTAGCCTGGTGGTGTGAATATTCTTGGTGAATATGGACACTCCTCCACCTTTAGTGTTTTGATCTTGGTTTGGTGGCTGAAAAGTGTGTTAAGAGTTGTATCCTGGTATTGCACAGGAGCTCTCTGGAACCTTGAACCAGGTCTCAGTTACTGCACAGATATCGATGTTCTCCATTTTTAGGAGTGCCTCGAGAGAGTGCATTTTGAGGTTTAGACTTCTAGCATTGAGTAGCATTACATTCAGAATTTGCATGCTTGTACCTGTTACGTTGGTGGTTTTGTCCTTTGACCTTTGCCTAAAAAAGGCAATATAGGGGTGGCAAGAGACTTAGCCAGTAACCTGAATCCCTTCTTTTGGAAATGGCCATGGGCAATTACCACAAGCTTCCTCATAGAATGAATCTACTCACACCAGAACAGGGGTGTTTGATATACCCCAACATCAATCATCTTCAATTGACTGCCTGGATGATAGGATCTTAATTCCTTTTAGGACCTGTTTTCTGAGGATGGGCAGAAGGTACTAATGGAGGCAAAAAAGCCTGCTATTAGACAATCATATATTAGCAAATGGAACAGGTTTTGTAGTTGGTACCAACAACATAACTGGCACCCATTCAAGGTTAATTGTTCTCTGGTTATACAATATTTATGTGAGTTACTATCCTATGGCCTTTATTATTCCTCGATCAAATTTCATTTATCAGCCATTTTCAGCATATCTACCCATGGATCCTCCTCTTTTAAGGCAGTTGCATATCAAAATGTTCTTGAAAGTGGTTTTGCATAAGAGGCTTCCAGTTAAACCAGTGGCCCCTTCTTGGGATCTTAATTTTGTGTTAGAGAAAATAACATTTGCTCCAAATGAACCAACTAATCTGTCTGATTTGAGGTATTTAACAGCAAAACAGCTTTACTGATTGCTCAAACCTCTACAAGAAGCGTATCTGAGTTGGAAGCTCTTATGGTGATTCAACCATACCTCATTTTCCACAAGGGCGGGGTTTCTTTGAGAACTAATCCTTCTTTTATGCTTAAAGTGGTACACAAGTTTACTTTAAGTAAAACTATCAATCTCCTAATTTTCTTTCCTGAGCCTAAAAATTTGGGAGAAAGGATACTCCATGCCTTTAATGTCCACAGACAACTCAGGTACTATCTTGACAGAGCTAAATCTTCCAGATCATTGGATCACTTGTTCATTTCTTGTGAAGGTAAGAAAAAGGGACAACTAGCATCAAAACAGACTATTTCTAAATTATTGTCTATGGCTGTTAACCTTTGTTATACTCACAGTAACAAATCTATTCCAGGCAGGGTCAAGGCCCGCTATATATGGACCTTGGCTTTTTCTATGGATTTTGGAAAGGGTTCGATTCTAAAAATATTCTAGATGCTGGTACTTGGTCCTCTGTACATACTTTTACAAAGCACTATAAGCTGGATTCCTTCTCTAGGTCTATATCATTCCTTGCTACAATCATTCTCTGGGGGCTTCTGGACCTTTCTCCTTCCATCTTCCAAATATAGGGTAGCTATGGTAATCTAGCCATACAGTTAAGGATACTGCAGCAGTGATTAATATGAAGAACATAGTATAGTTCTTTAAGTTATACTTACTATAACAATAAATGTTTGATCACTGCTACATTAGCTGCACCTTGCTCCATCCCCCTTGCTATTTGGTGTGTTTTTTATGCCAGAGTGTTGACATTTAGTTTTCCTTATTCCTAGCCTTGTCCTTTTAGGGTTCAATCTCCCACTCCCTGCTGGTAGGAAAGCTCTGAAGGGCTTCACACCCAAACGTATCTTTTAGTCAGCTCAGCTCAAGCTTCTTGACAGTTTGGATGCATAGAAGGTGCCCTGAAGCTTTGGAAGATGGCCACCTGATATATCCTTAGCAGGATATAACCCATGTAGCTAAGGCTACTGCAGCAGTCATCATTTAAACATCTACTGTTATGGTAAGTTCAACTTACACAACTGTACTTTACATTCCTTTTTTTAAAATTCCTCTTTCTTACCCTTCATAAGCATTCTAGAACCACATGTATTCAGACAGCAAAATACTTGCTACACAGTGCTTGTAACCTACTTTATTACACATCTCACCTTAATTGAAACGTTGAATGAAAAGTTAAGACAAGACTGTATAAGCTCCCTTATACAGTCAATTATTACATAGAAACATTTTTAAATTAGTTATATGTCATATTTATGATACTGAAATAAATAGCAGACACATGACCATGTATAACAGACTATTCCACTTGTAGATTACTCAAAACTAAGTTTGGGACTTTCAATTAATTCAGGTGTTTACACACTGCAATAATCTTTCCCCCTGAAAATGAACTAGTTTCTTTCTATTAATGCTCATTTTGTTCAGACTGTCTCACTCTTTCTTTAACACTATTCTAAGTAATATTATCATAGTGAAAATTCACTAGACAGTTCACAAAAGTGTACCGGATAGGTTACATGCTAGAGAAACAGATTCTGTTAAGAGTTTAGACACCTTTAAGGTTGAGTTTTCTGACAGGGGTTATTCCACCCATGAGATTAATACAGCCTGCCAGAATGCCATGGATGAGCGGTCAAATTCAGGGAAATATTTTTCCACCCCTAGACTTTGTGATGATATGATTTCAAGTAATAAGAAGATTAGTTCTGGCATTAGGTTTAGTTTGACACATACCACTGATACTGATATGATAAGGCACATTATTGATAGTAATTGGGATATCCTAGCTACTGATGATCGAGTTTTAAATGTTGTTGGGAATAAGCCTAGTTTTGCCTATAAAAATAAAAGATCTCTTAAGCATATGTTATGTTATTCTGATAAATTAGGATACAGGCCAGCTACACAGAATGGAACTATTGTAAGTCTTGCTCTTTTTATAGATTTATTAACAGTAATAATAGTTTTCTACATCCTGTTACACAGAAAGTATACATGTTTCGTGTCTCAGTGAATTGTAATAGTCATGACATAGTTTACTTAGCTCAGTGTATGAGCTGCCAGACATTTTACATAGGTAAGAGTAATTGACGTTTAAGAGAACGTATATGTGACCGTTATTATTGCTTCAGAAGGAAGTTAGAACATAGTGCTATAGCTAAGCATATGATACTTTACAGTGATGATCATTATTTTAGTTTCACTGTGATTAACACCTTGGTTATAGGGAGTAGGAAGGGTGATTTGGTTAACAAGACCGAGCAAAAAGAAACTGAGATGGATTTTGCTTCTGGCAGCTCATAAATCATCAGGTCTCAATTACTGTTTCTTTGAGACCTGTTCTTAATAATAGGAGGTTAAGGAAGTAATAATTGTTACTGAAAGATTTATGTTTATTTTCTTAATGTGGTCGTTATTTTTTCATTATATTTACTTTTGTTTTTATATTTTTATATGTGACATATTTTGTATACGTATTTTATATGTCTATGCCCTACTGCCACAGAGCATTGTATTTGCTCATTAATTAAGATGCCTTAATTGATCTGTTGATGTGATAGGATGTTTTTTCTTGTAGTCATATATATTAAGAGGCATGAGATTGTGAAAGCACTTATCTTTTATTCCTGTTATTAAAGTGCATTTTTTACCTTTCAATTGTGGTTCTGCACTTGGATTTTTTGGTAATTTTAATATATTATTATCTTACTTTTTTCATGGAGGTTATATGCTATGATGTAGAAAAGTGCTAGAACTTCTGCTGTTGATTTTAGACTTAATACAGATAAATTTATAGGATTAAAGGAGTTCATAGGAGTTAACTAGCCTATCGACCTAGAGGTCATTTCAAGCCCAGTCATTTCATCCAAATGTAATACTACAGATACACCAGTCAGTACCGAGGATTGCATTTAATAATGACTGCCCATATCCAGGAGGGTTGCAGGCGGTATCCCCGGTAAGAATTTATGGTGCCTCATCCACTCATTCAGGTTCCTTTTGAATAGTGTCATAGAGATTCTCTGTTTCACATGAATTGGTAGCCTATTCCAAAGACACAGCAGTTGCTGGGAGACAAATCTGTCCTCCAGCCTGTCATATTTAAGGGGCAGGCCATATTTAGGTCCCTGGTATGAGTAGTTCTAGTCCCGTTTGATTTACAGATGTGCAGCAAGTTCATTAGGTTTGGGTCTGAGATTGCTCTGTAAGCCAGGCATAAATCTCCCTGTTACCCTAGGTGTTCCTTAAGGCTCTATATTGGGCCCCCTCCTTTTCTCATTATTTATCAAATTATCAAATAGAGATTATAGTGACAGGGCATTTAGTCTGTGTAAGGCACGTGCTGGAGTCCTTTGATCTTCTTTGTTAGAAACCTCTGAGGTCTTTCGAATTGCTGCAATTGCTTTGTACAGTACATGTCAAATGGGGTGTTATACTCAATTATGGGTCTGATTAGTGCCTAGTATAGAGGGGGTTATAAACTCCTCTTCTCTCTAGGCGAGGTCTTTACTAATAAAATGTGCTGTGTAGAAAGTCTTCCTTAGTACAGTAGACACATGATGGTCAAAGTTAAGGTCGCTATCAACTTGTGATCCTAGATCCCTCACCACTTTGTTGATACTTAGGGTATTGTTGTTGATTTGATAGTGTGAAGGAACACTGTTTTTGCCAAAAGGAATAATGATGCATATCTTTGAATTCAGTTTGAGACCGTGACTAAGACACCAGTCGTTGGTCTGCGTAAGGCCGTCCTGGAGTATACTGATATCACTTGGGGATTCAATAATTGCACTCAGTTTGCAGTCATCTGCAGACTTGGTCAGCCACAACCCTTTAGTTCTGGCCTGAACTTCTGAGAAGTATATATCAAACAGTAGGGGGGGGCCAGCACTGACCCCTGTGGCACCCTGCTGGTAACAGGTCTGCTGGTTGATGTGGTTTCACCCACTTTGATAGTGTGTGTCCAGTTTGTGAGCCATTTGGCAACCCATTTTACAACAAAGAGGTTTACATTCAGTTTGCTAACTTTATTGGTAATGCCTGAGTGTGGGATTGTGTCAAAAGCCTTTGCCAAGTTGAGGTATGCTGTGTGCACAGATTTGCCCTCATCAATGGCCCTCATCACAATTTTGAAGAAATCCACCAGATTTAACAGGCAGGTTCGGCCCTTGAAGAAGCCAAATTAGGTTGGATCCAGGGTTTGGAGGTCTCCTCTGTCTTTATTTATGAAGTCCATAATGGTACATTCCATGGCCTTACAGATGAGGCTGGTCAGGCTTATGGGTCTATAATTCATGAGGTTTGTTGCTAGGCCACATTTGTGGAGGGGAATAACTATTGCTGTTCTCCATTCCACAGAAACAAAGCCTGTGGTTGGGCTATGATTGAAAAGGGTAATTAATGGTGATGCTAGTTCATGTTTTAGCCTGTTTAGAAGACCTGTTTAGAAGACAGCTTGGGATGCCATCTACTCCCATACAGGCTATGTTTTTTTGCCTTGGACATGGCTTTAATGATCAGAACCCTTAACTAAAATAATGGAAAAGTGCATCCATAGACAGTTACTAGACCATCTACTTCAAAACGTATTACTGGCCAAATATCAGCATGGCTTCAGGCCTTTCCATAGTACAACAACTGCACTCCTGTCCATCACTGACTGCATCAATAATAACCGTAATAACAATCTTCTCTATTCAACACTCTTCATCGACCTTTCAAAAGCATTTGACAGGGTCAGCCATCATCTACTTATTAATATACTAAAATCCTTTTCTCTGGATACAATGACTATAAAATAGTTCCAGTCCTACCTGGGCAATAGACAACAGGCAGTGCTATGGGACAACAACCTATCATCTCATCTCCCTGTTACCCTAGGTGTTCCTTAAGGCTCTATATTGGGCCAAAAGTGTCCAAAGTCCAAAAATGAATATATAGTCATTACGGAAAAACAAAACGGTCGGTTTAGGAAACCACACAGCTCTCATCAGTGTTTACATTACACATAATAGTGAAAGGTATATAATATACCATATAAATATAAAATTTATATTGATTAATTGTTCAATCAGAGATTTTCATTGACACCACCAGGTGGAATCCCCTAGTAGTTTGATTATCTTTTTTTTTTTTTTTGTTTTTAGAATGGAGTGTACTAAAGTTTATTTTGCTTCCTGCCGCCTATTTTATTTTATCAATGATAGTGAAAGTAAATTTGGCAGAAGCATGTTCTAAGTGATGTTTGTACCCTCCTTTTCTCATTATTTATCAATGACCTTAACCTAGCTATTCCTCCAGCTAACTGTGTACAATACACAGATGATTTGACAATAATCTGCTCAGCTAATTCTCAATCCCAACTGTAGACTCTAACTCAGAAAATGTTTAATACAACAGAAAACTGGTTTCTACAATGCTGCCTGCTCTTGAACCCCCCCAAAAAAACTAAACTCCTCCTCTTCACTCCTACCCGTAAGTCACACCCAATAAATTTTTCAGTCTTATCCAGTAATGGTATACTCATATCTCCTGATCCAACAACTAAACTTCTAGGGGTAACCATTAATAACAACCTGAACTTTGAAACCCACATCAACAATAGCATAAAAACTGTCAACAGGAAACTAGGCTCCCTTTATAGGATTAAACCCTTCCTCTCCCCACTAGCTAGAGCCACTATTGCCCATGCCCACCTTATCTCCACACTTCTCTATGCTTCTTCAATATATACTAACTTGTCAAAAAATAACCTTAACAAGCTAGCCAACCCATACAACAGTATTGCAAGATTTGTTACTGCTTCCCCCTTCAGGACCCATCACTGCTATAACCTGAAACAGTTAGGTTGGTAAGAGCTTCAGAATCAAATTCACTTTAACCAACTCACCATTGCCCACAAGACCCTCTTCCAAGCTACCAATACCCCAATACTTTCTAACATCATTACCCAATATAAAAACCTTAAGACTTTATGGTCATCTAATAAACTACTTGTATCAACATGTAAATCTAACAACATGGCAGGAGATGCTCTGTTCTCTAATGCAGTTGGAAAATATTGGAACCAACTCCCTCATGAACTAATCACTGTCTTATTTTATACTTTTTAAGCACAATCTCAAACTCTGTCTTAAAACACATTGGTTATGTATCTGTACAAATCCAGAGTAATCTCATCTTGTATCCCTGTTACCCTCACTACAGACCTTATGCCTGCTCTGTCTGCATCTTTCTCTATCAAGGCCTATCCTTGGCAAAGATATAGCTTATCTAAATGGAGATATTTAACATACCTAGTTCAAGTCTTCTGTATATAAAGTCTAAAATATCTTACCTAAGGCTTGCAACAAAATTTGTATAAACTGTTATACTTTTTGAACTGTTGAAATTTGAAGTATGTATTCTGTATAACAACTAGTTACTAGTAAAGTCTATTGTATATAAAGCCTAAAATATCTTATCTAATGCTTGCAACAATATTTTGTATAAACTGTGGAAATTTCTGAACTGTTGAAATTTCTAGTATTTATCTGTATAACAACTTGTTACCAGAATGTTTGTAGTATGGTAATCTCTTGGAGCTTATCTTCCTGGGACTCTACTGAAAATGAACATATATCCAGTTAGACTATCCCGGTCAACAAAAGTAAAATAAAATAAATAAAAAATAAACAAAATAAATCTGATCTTCAGATATGTGGGGGAGGGGGTTAGGGCAAGGTTTGTGATAAGTTTGGAGGGGGATAAGGGAGTGAAGTTTTCATCAAACCTACCCGCTAGCAAGTTTGCTATCTCTGTGGGGTCAGTGTGTGTGATACTGATAGTCCCTAGTTCTGCACATGCTTGATTCGTACCTTTCAGGCTATGTATGTAGCTGTAAAAGGCCTTATGGTTATTTTTGGCTGGGCTTGCTAAGTTTGTTTCAAAGATGCCCTTATAGAATTTGACATGTCTTATTTGCCTGTTGAGGCTGAGTCGGATGCTTTTCCAATCTTGGGGATGTAATTAGTAACACTGCCATTATTCTTGAATACATAAACTAAAAATTTACCAAATTAAGTACGCATAAACATTCCTGATTGCCAAATCTATGAGTCTTGTACCTACTAACCACTTATATTTTGCAGTAAGCTATCACTTCCTCTACTGGCCCTCTGTTTATTTCTGAAGGGCTTTGCTATCACTTTTAATGCATTTAGGCTGAGCAGTAAATAGTTGTACTGCATAATGCAGTGATCAATATATGTTGCATTCCTTTCCACAGATGTTGTTGTGTCTTTCAGCTTTTACCGGTTAGGGGTCGCCACAGTGGAACTCCGGTCCGCTAAAGATTGGCAGTAGATTTTTACATGCCGAGTTGCCGGCCCTGATGCACAACCTTCAATGAAGGTACGCCCATTCACACATATCTCCACACAGAAGTTGCTCTAGCTGAGAATCGAACAGGACAACGTCTTACTGTGAGGCAACAATGCTACCGCAGCACCACCACCGCAGTTGCAAATAATCCATTTTATTTTTTTTTTTTCTTACTCTGCAAGAAGGAATGCGAGACCTAGTCTTCTATAAGTGAAAGATATTAAATGGACCTCAAGAGTATCCCAGGCAACAGCCTAAATAATTTACAGTAGATACTGTAACTAAAGTGTAATTACTACAAGGTCACTGACTCATCCACCAAGTAGGATAGATGCATGATTATTTGGCAATCAGTGTCTGAGTGACTGGCACATTTGTGTGCCTAAAAGAAGATTGGGACGGAATATATATGTTGTTTCCCCTTCAGAAACAGAACCTTTCTCACAGATTCATAGATGTTATAGTAAGGCAAAGTCTCTGCAATGTAGGAGCTAACATGGAGATTGCCTGTTTACAGCTCCCAAAATAATAGTGTGGTTAGGCTAGTATAAAGGGAAACATAGTACAAGCACATAAGTTTTATGATGGGCTTAAGCTTTAGGGAAGCATCAAGTGTAAGACTGTACTTTTGAATTAAAACTTTAAAGGTTATGCGGCATGTTGTCAGGGCAGCCATTAAATTAAAGTGGAACCATTCTGCTTTGTCCATGGTAACACAATGCTGTTCCACCCTTATATCATTTGATATTAAGGTAACACAATGAGTTCCCATCCTTGGTTTATTTACCAGTAAGGCAAAACAGAGATGTCCCATACTTGGATCATTTACAAATAATTTTCTTTCTTTCTTTCTTTCTTTCTTTCTTTCTTTTCATTTGTTAACCGGGTTAGTCCAACTCAGCCAGGGGCCCATTTTTAGTGGAGACCCGAGGAGAAAAGTTCCAGATACAAGTAACAGTGTCACAAAAGTATTACAAAAATATCATGGAAAATAATTATCTTTACAATGATAAAGTTTCATGTTATATATTGAGGAATTGGAACGATATTTTATACAGTTTTAAGATGCATAAAAATCAGGTACATAATATCTAATAAATTCAACATGTCAAAATATATACAGGTAATGTCTCGAGACTCAGTGTGTGTCAGTATTTACATGAGTCAGAGAGTAGTGTTAAGAAGTAAAGGAAGTATTAGAGAGATAAGTAGAAAAAAATTAAGATGCATGCTTAGAGTAAAGAAGAAGAAATTAGGACGAGAGGTATGATGTCAAGTAGGACTTTGACATGGACAGGACCAGGTGTTTAGCATGTAGTTTTTAAGCTGGTGCTTAAATTGGGCTTTATGAGGGATACTTTTTATATTAAGGGGAAGGGTATTCCAGGAATGAGTGACAGAGAATTTATAGAGCGACTTGCCTATATTTTTAGTGGGTCTGTAGATGTCTAGAAGATGTTTGTCAGATATACGAAGCTGACATGCGGTTACAGAGTGATATGATGTTAGAGATGAAGGGACAGGAAGTGGGGTTTTAGAGTATAGTGTGTGTAATGTGTAGTTGTGGAAGAAGAAGTTGTTTTTTGAAATTCAGGCCATAATAAAGACTTTAAAGTGAGACAGTGGTGGGATTTATATGGTAGATTGGAGGTGAATTTAGCTATTTTGTGGTAAGTTTGTTTTAATTTAGAGAGGAGGGATGACTGAAGGTTTGTAAGGACTGGGACTGTATACAGAAGACAGGGTAAGAGAAGAGACATAGCAAGGGAGGGTTTAGTGGAGGGAGAGAGTGGTTTATGATTACGGTATAGAAGTCCAAGGTTTTGATTGTTTTTTTTTTATGCACTGGTTGATGTGAGTATCAAATTTTAGTCCATCATCAATAGTTACACCAAGTAATTTTGTATAGGGTTCAGGTGTGATGATAGTATTGTTAAATTAGGTAATTGAGAAGGTGGGTTTAAGATGTAGCATTGTTTTAGGCAGGAAAAGTAAAAGCTTAGTTTTCTTGGGCTTTAATATTAGTAGGTTATCAGTCAGCCAGGTTTCAATGGAGGTGAAGGTGTCTTGGGAACAGGCAAGGAGTTCTGGAATGTTGTGGGCAGTAGTGATAAGGGAAGAATCATTGACATATTGTAATATTGTAGAGAGCTTGGTAGTAGTGTGTAGTCTGTTTGTAAACATATTGAACAATAGGGGACCCAGGATAGAGCCTTGGGAAATGCCTGTGTAAATGGGTAGAAATGGGGAGGTGATGGATTGTCAGCGTATAGATTGTGTCTGTTAGATAAGTAACTAGAGAACCAATTTATAGCTGGGGTAGAGAGATGGAGATCAGAAAGTTTAGATAGCATTATGGGGTGAGAGATTGTATTGAAAGCCTTGGAGAGATCAAGGAATAGACAGAAAACTAGGTGGTTATTATCATGGGCTTCTGCTACAGTTTGGGTGAATGAGAGTAGTGAGGTAGATGTGCTGTGGTGGGGTCTAAATCCATGCTGGGTGGGAGTTAGAAGATTGTTGTCAAGCAAGTGTTTAACTAGTTGGGTGTGGACACATTTTTCAAGAATTTTGGAAAGTGGGAAGACTATTGCAATGGGACAGTAGTTGGATGGGTCAGTAGAGTTATCTTTGTGGACAGGGATTGTGAAGAAGGCTTTCCAAATATTTGGGACAAGGGCTTCTGTAATACAGCGATTTATAAAGATAGAGATTGGGTAAGCAATGGATTTGGTAGCAATTTTAAGGAAGTGGGGGGGGGTAATTTATCAACAGAAGGAGAGCAGGGCTTGAGTTCATTCAGTTGTGATGTGATGAAACAAGTATGGACTGGTCGAAAGGAGAATGGAATGGGGGAAGATGGATTGGGAGGTATAGATAAAGTAGAAACAGTGGGACTTGGTTGAGTTAGGTTTTGTATTGTTTCTATGAAGTGTTTGTTTAGAAGTGCAGCAGTCTCAGTGGCAGTATTGAGAGGGAAGGGGTTGGGAGTTGGAGGTTTGCTAGGATAGAGAATTTTGTTAACTGTGGACCAAATTCTTTTGGGGTTGTTGTGTGAGTTGCCTCGGTTGGTGCTAAAGAACTTTTTAAATCTTTTATGACTCTTTTTTATACAGGTTTCTAAATTCATTGTACTGTTGGAGTATGGGAGAAGTTCTATTTTTGAACCAATTTTTCCAGGCAGCATCCCTCTGATGCATAATAGAGTGAGTTTGCTTATTGGTCCAGGGGGCACAGTTTGATTTTACTCTAATTTTTCTGGCTGGGGCCATCAAGTTTTGAACATCCAGGAATATTTTGCTGAAAGAGGGTACTGCATCATTAAGATGGAGGTGATGGAGGAAGGTCCAGTTGATGTTGGACAGTATGGAGTTGAATTTATTGGGGTCAAGATGAGTTAGATTATGACATTCGCTGTAGTGGTGTTCCTTGGGAGATTGATTGAAATTTCCATAAATATAGGTAGGAGAATGGTTGCTAAGTGAATTGGGAAAAAAGCCAGGGCTATAATAGAGACTGGAGTTGGAAGTAATGATTAAATAAATTATAGAACCTGTAGTAGAGGTTTTATTGGTTCTATCTGGGTAGGATGTAAGTTGGTGGAATCCAAATGGATTAAGGCTAAGAGTTGGAGATGAGGAGGAGAGTGAATTCCAATCAATGTTGACATCTCCAAGTATAATAGTTTCATATGGAATACACTGGGTGAGCCAGGAGAGAAAGTTTTCTAGAATAGAGATGTTGTCACCTGGGGGGATATATATGGATACAATGGCAAATTTTTTGTGAGGGTTGAGGTGACAGTTTACAATTAGAATTTCAGCAGGAGTGAAGCTTGGTATGGGAGTTGGGAGTGGAGAGAGAGTAAGTTGGTTGGAGTAGAGGATGGCTACACTTCTACCTCTCCTGTTTGTTATATCAGCACAATAGATGTTATAGTCTGGGGGTAGGATTTCAGAGTTTGAGATGTGAGGTTTTAACCAGGTTTCTGACACTGAAGGATGTTAGGTGAGTTTACATGGATCCATGTGTGTAATGCTGGAATTTTGTTGACAATGCTTTGGATATTTAGTGAAAAAATAGTTAGAGATTTTGGTGGAGGAGAGGGAGTTTGGGGTTGTGTGGTAGGGTGAGAGGTAGGGGGTGTTGGCTTGAGAGAATTGGAGGATGGAGAAATAGGTCCTGAGTTTGGGTGGATGTCCCTGTCCGGGAGTAGCGAATCAAGGAAATCAATCAAAGAGAAGAGTAGGTTGAGAGTAGTGTGGGTTCTGTGTGATAAGATGGTGGAAAGAGATGTACAAATTATACCTGTTACTTCTTTTAGTCTTTGATAGCTGCTGAAAGAGGCCAATCTAGTATGATGGACAGGACAGGTTACAAACAGTGCATATTTGCAGAGTGATATGGTGCTAGACTTAATCAAGAGGTAGGATATTTACAGCAGGTGTCCAGTGGTATATTACAGTTAGAGAAAATGCAAGAACAAAGATGAGATGTACCACCAAGGCTGTCGTGAGCCAAACACGTCACATTAAAAAACAAATTCTTTAATACGAACAATAAAAAGTAGCATAAAACAAAGTACTGGGTTGGATAAGCACTTTCGGTAAAAACCTTCTTCAGATCCTTACCCAGTTACCAAAATTTTTCTTATAAAAGGAGTAATAACCAATCATCAAGAATCAGGAATAAGCTGGTCCAATGAGCTTCTCAAACTGAATCAACCATTTAGCAGATCAAGATGACCAATGAGAGACTATCAGAAACTATTTCTTCCAATCAGGAGCATGCCAGTCTCAAATTCATTCAGAATCACAGTAGAACCAATCAACAAAAAACAGGAACAAGCTGGTCCAATGGACTAGTCATACTGAACCAGCTATTTAGCATAACAAAAGCACCAATCGTCTTTAATCAGGAAGCTATTTTGCCAGTAGGAACCAAGTCATGACTATTCATAATCAGGAAGCTTGTCTTCCAATAGAAATTAGACCTTGACTACTCATTCATGTGAGGAAAAGAGTCAGCGAAAACACCCAGTAAAATCAAAAGGACGCTAAGGAACAAAATACGATGCCCATGCTGACTTTGATGCAGGCCTTCCTGAATGATAGCATGATTTTTCTTTTCTATCATAAAGTGGCTCTGTTTCTTAGTGGAACTCTTTATTTTTCTGATCAAATGACTGTGCTATCATTCAGGAAAGCCTGAATTGTGTACATTGTTTTTTTTGGTGTTTTTATTGGAATTATTTGAACTGTTTGCCATTAAACATTTATGGATCTACTGTCCTGCCTGGCCTGGAGTTCTTACATTTCTTGTGACTGTGCTGTTTGGACTTTTTATTTGGTCTTATTCAAATTCCATGGCTGAAGCAGTGGATTTTAATGTTTTGGCTGACACCCCATCTATTTTTAAAGACTTGACTGGGGTTGATGATAATTCTCTTGTGACGAGGGGAGAATTCAACAATTTTTTGCTGCTTTTAATGCAGCTGGTTTCAAACTGTAAGGATTCTATGCTTGAGAGAGCAACCGAGTTACCTGGCAACCAACTGCAGGTCTTGGACTCACAGTATACATACATTTTGCATGAGTTGGCAAATCAGGCAGTTACCGGCGAAGGAGATAACAGATGCTTTCATGGAAAAAGCAGAGTACCCAGCTATGAAATAATTGAGGTCACATGTATGTATATGGCTTTGCCCCACAGCTACCTTACATGTGTTATGCACATACAGTTGTCATTGTGATATGTCATACACTAGAAAAATCAAAACCAACTCCACATTGACCAACAGTGTCACACACAGTTAGCAAGTGTGGGATTCAAACTCCTACCTAACTACATTATGATACTACAGCAATACGCATTTACACGACGCCCTATACACATTGCTAAGATTTCACCTTCCCACAGGTGTATTTGTAGGATGGTGACATCATCAGACTTGACAAAGATGAGTATATCACTTTTAAGAGGTGTGAGTAGTCTCCAAAAAGGTTGCTCCCTCCCCAGGGAGACACACGCACACAGTTGGCAAGTGCAGGATTCAAACTCCTAAGGAACTACATTATGATACTACAGCAATACGCATTTACACAACACACTATGCACATTACTGGGATAGCACCTTCCCACAGGTGTATTTGTAGGATGGTGACATCATCAGACTTGACAAAGATGAGTATATCACTTTTAAGGGGTGTGAGTAGTCTCCAAAATATTGCTCTCTCCCCAGGGAGAGACAGACACACACATACACAGTTGGCAAGTGCAGGGTTCTTAATCCAAACTAAGTACTTCTTTACACTTCAGCAAGCAATATGGAGTTACAGGGTGCAATAGAGACATTACTCACTGACAGTTTGCCCGAAGGTTTTTTTCACATTTGCTAACCTCAGCAGGCTTATCATACTAGGTGTATTGTGAGTGTATTGTATGCATAGGCCATGACCATAATCATATAGGGGTTCATGCACCACATGCTGGCACACACAGGGTCAAACTGGTGGCTAAGCTCTGTCAACCCAGTAGTGGACAATACAGTCAAGAGGAGTAGGGTCATACAAGCACAACACCAACAGTCTCACATAGACCCACAAAATAAGCACCATCAAAACACACACATAAACACACATTACCATACTCAGAGAATACAAATATTAATCTGAAAAAGAGTGAGTTTCCTCCTAAGCAGACAAGCAAGCAACATGCACCTCCAAACACATGCCAAAAAACACACAATACACCAAAACAGTGTGCCTCACAACAGGCCCTAAGGCAAAACAACATACCCAACACACTAGTAATAGGTGACTCCATAGTCAGGCACACAGATGTTCCACTCACTAGGCTGGACAAGGGGAAGGTTACTGTCAGTTGTCTGTCAGGTGCTATGATCCACCACATAACACAAGCACTTAGATCACTCCAGACCAGGTACATATATGACGCGGTCTTTGTACATGTCATTGTGAATGATCTGAGACATACCTCCCAGGACAACATGACAAGAGATATATAGTAGCTGTATGATCATTCAGCCCAGGCTGGTATGACCCTGACCTTGAGTAGCATCTTACCTTCACCTACATGATACTGCAATATAACAGAAAGATGATAAACTTCAACAATTGACTGAGCTTCTGGTGTCATTCAAAGGGTATCCAGTCTCTGTCTGCCTGGGATGACATCACAGACATACCTTGTTGCTTCGCTAGATAGGGTTTGCACCTGTCACCCCTATGCTTCTGAATACTGGCCAAGTCTCTTGCTGTCCCCATATTACCTTTTTTAGGCAAGGCTCAAAGGTTCATAGGTTCATAGGTAGGTACTAGGCTATCAGCCCTTGGAACTATACAAGCCCAGCCTAAAAAGGTACCCTGGATTTTGCCACCCAAGAAAATAATTTTCCTGTGCCACTGTTGAGCAGAGCCACAGAGGTGATCCCCGGGGTGAATTTCCTATTTCCCATCCAATCATCAAGAGTTTTCTTGAAGAGTGCTAATGAGGAGCTTTGTTTGATATATATAGGTAGTTTATTCTGGAGTATGGGAGGACTCTGGGATAGGAATCTATCCCTCTGGCATGTTCTGTTTATTGTGGTGACAAGGTTTAGGTCCCTAGAGCGTGTAGCATGGAGGGATTGGGATTTCTTTAAGTGGAGCATGTCCAACAGCTCTGGGTTTGACATAGCTTTGTATGTTAGGCAGAGATCACCTCTGATTCGGTGATATGCGACAGAGTAAAGCTGGATTTTTCTGAGACGGTCTGTGTAGGGCATCTGTTTGAGGCAGGTAATCCTCTTTGTGAGGTATTTCTGCGGCCTTTCCAGTTGTTGAAGATGTCTTGTGAGATACATATCAAAAGGGGCATTGTACTCTATAATGGGTCTAATGAGTGATGAGTAGAGAGGAACAATGACCTCTTTTTTCTGGATGAGAAACCTTTTGTGATGAGGTGTGCTATGTAGAAGGATTTCCTGACTACTGTGGCAATGTGATTATCAAAGGAGAGACTACTGTCCACCTGTGTCCCAAGGTCTCTTATCATACTTTCAGTGTTAAGTATACTACCACCTATGTTGTAGTTCATGGGTATAGAGTTTTTACCAAAGGGGATGACAATGCACTTTTTGGCATTGAGCTTGAGGCCATGGCTTTGACACCAGGCATCTGTCTCAGTGAGGCCCTTTTGTATGATGTCCACATCGTTAGGAGTTTTGATTATGGCTTCTAGTTTGCAGTCATTTGCAAACTTCATTAGCCAAAGACCTTCTGTGTTAGCCTGTACTTCAGAGAAGTAGATTCCAAACAAAAGAGGACCCAGGACTGAACCCTGTGGTACTCCACTTGTCACTGGTCTGAAGTTGGATTTGGAGTCTGCTACTTTCACAGTGTAGGTTCTGTCAGTGAGCCAGTTGGCAACCCATCTTGTGACATAGGGATTTATACCTAGTTTAGTGAGTTTATCTATAATTCCAGAGTGGGGGATGGTGTCGAAAGCCTTGGCAAGATCTAGATGGGCTGTGTGAACCACCTTACTCTTGTCTATGGCTTTGGTGACTGCTTCAAAGAAGTCTATCAGGTTTAGAAGACATGATCTGCCTTTTACAAACCTGAACTGGGTGGGGTCCAGAGTTTGGAGATTACCAATGTCTTTGTTTATAAATTCCATGATGATACATTCCATGGCCTTGCAGACCAGGCTCATCAGGCTACTGGGGTGGTAGTTCCCGGAGTCCGTGGTGGCTCCCTCCTTGTGGAGTGTGATAACCGTCACTGTGCACCATTCAGCAGGCACAAAGCCTGAGGTGAGGCTATGATTGGCCATGGTACTTAAGTGGGGTGCCAGTTCGTTCTGTAGTTCATGTAGAATGCAGCCTGGGATGTTGTCTGGTCCCATGGATGCTGTGTTCCTGGCTTTGGAGAGTGTGGATTTTACCCATGCAGCCGTGATTACAGGAACTTTGCATTCTTCCGGTATAGAGATGGGCTCTTTAATGGGTGAGAGGGGAGTAAAGTTAGCACTGAACCTGTCTGCCAGGATGTTGGCAATATCAGGTGGGTCTGTATATTTAGTGCCATTGTGTTGTAACTCAAGGCAGATCTGAGTGTCGCCATTGAGATTATTGACATAGCTATAGAATGCTTTGTGGTTGTCTTTATAATCAGTGGTAATTTTGTTTTCATAACTAGCTTTGGAGGATTTTATCAGGGATCGCAGCTTCTTACTGAGGCTGACAAGGGAGCTCCTACACTCATGGGATTTTACTCTCTTTTGCAGCAGTTTCTTCCTTTTGTTATACAGTTTGTTTATGGCAGGGGACCACCAGATTGGCTTCCTTATTTTGGAAGATAGCATCTTGGTTCTGTTTGGGATAGTACGATCCATGCACTAATGTAAGTGCTTATAAAGTGCAATTGTGTAGGATTCAGTCATCGCAACTGTATTTTCCATCTGCATGGGTGTGATGAAGTTCACCACTTCTGTCTTAAGAAGCATGAAGTTGGCTTTGGAGAAATTTTTTACCATGGTTTCCTTAATGGGGGATGGGGGCAGGATGTGGATATCTAGGGTAATTAGCTTATGGTCGGATCGGACCAATGAGGCGTTGACTTCAGGTGTGGAACACCAGCCACTCAGGACAAACTAAACCCCGTAACCAACACAAATAACCACAAAGTGAGCTAAATGCTACTCATTGCCAGAAGTTTCAGCCTCCAAATGCACACACTCTAGACACTTCTCAGTATGGAGAATATTGATATCTGTGCAGTAACAGAAACCTAGTTCAAGGCTCCGGAGAGCACACCAGCACTACCAGGATACTACTCATTCCATACCTTCCAGCATCAGAACCTGGATCATAGCACATAGGGTGGGGATGTATCCATATTCATCAAGGATACCTACACCTCTCTCTACATCCTCTCTATAGGATATGTGCCCATAGAATGTTGCACAGCAACATTCTTCCCACTCCACAGGGGTGGGGCCACAACAGAACCTTGGCATTCCCACTCTATGAGCCTGACAAGTCTGATCTGCAAGGCAATGGAGCCAATCATAATGAAGTTAACAACAAAGACACTGGGAACCTTCACACAGTTGAGCACACCCAGTTTGGCTTCGTCAAATGCAGATCATGCCTCCTGAACTGGGTGGATTTCTTTGAGACAGTTACCCAGGCTACAGATGATTGAAAGGAGCTCCACACAGCCTACCTATACCTCGCTAAAGCCTTTGACACCATTCCCCAGTCAGGTATCATAGATGAACTCACCAACCTGGGCATAAATCCATACATCACAAGATGGATTGCAAACTGGCTCACAGATAGATCCCACAAATCAAGAGTTGCTGGCTACATGTCAGACTCTAAACTGGTAACAACTGGTGCCCCCCAGGGTTCAGTCCTGGGGCCCCTCCTGTTTGGTATATACTTCTCAGAAGTACATGCCAACACAGGAGGGTTGTGGTTGACTAAGTTTGCTGGGAACTGTAAAGTGTTTGCCATAATAGATTTCCCGGATGACACAAATATTCTCCAGAAGGGACTCTATGAGACAGATGTGTGGTGTCAGAATCATGGCCTCAAGCTCAATGCAAAAGAATGCATAGTAATCCCCTTTGGGGAAAACAAAGTACCCACAAACTACCACATAGGTGTTACCCCCTAAAAACTGACACGGTAATAATGGATTTGGGGACACAAGTAGATAGTCATCTTTCCTTTGACAACCATGTTGCCAAAGTGACTAGGAAATCCTATGTGGCCCACCTAATCAACAAAGAGCTTGCATCAGGATCAAAAGAGGTAGTGGTGGTCCTCTACTCCTAAGTCATCAGACCCATCAATGAGTACAATGCACCATTTTGGATGTACTCGACTAGGCATATCCAGCAGCTGGAGAGACCACAGAGGTACCTCACCAAGAGGATTACTGGCCTCAAACATTTGTGTTATGCAACACAACTGGAAAAACTAAATCTGTTCTCTGTTGTGTACCGCCTACTCAGAGGCAAACTCTGCCTAAAATACAGAGCCATGTCCAACACATAACTGTTGAACATGCTCCATCTAAGGAAAACAAACTTGAGTCGCACTACACACTCCAGGGATATAAACCTCATCACAACAATGAATACAACATGCTGGTGGGATAGAGTACCATCCCAGAGACTTGCCTTACTGTGGAACAGAGTCCCAATGTACATCAGACAGAGCCCCCCTCACTGACACCTCTTCAATAGGAACCTTGATGAGTGGATGGGAAACAGACAATTCACGCCAGGAATCACATCAGCAGCCCCCACTACAAAGGGGCTTAGGGTACTAACTATTAGAACTAGGGCTTAGGAGACTAGCCAATGGGGTGGTGAAAGCTGCACAACTTGCCTAGGCTAATATATGCCTTCATGAAGATAGTCTACTACATATCTATGAATCTATGTGACAGGTACATGTCTACAGATAGTAGATGTGTACTTCATTGTACAGTCATGTTGTACAGCATGCACATGTACCACATACACTGTAATGCTTGCAGATACTGGTGGCTATTATGTACAGTGGGTGAGATGTGCACCTCATGTCTTTTGTGCCATTGGGATGTGTGCTGGGTGGGACAGTCCTGGATGGCTCCCTGTCATGGTCACCATCTTACACACATCTCTGCCCATCCATCTTTGGCTTATTATACTTTTTCCCCTACATATATAGGTACATAGGTATGTAATAGGCTATCTGCCTGAAGGCATATATTAGTATTGACAGAGTGTGCAGCTATCACCACATCTGGGGTTAGTTCCCTATGCCTCTGTGTAGTAGAGCAGATGAAGTGATCCATGGTGTGACAGTTCAGTTTCATAGGTTCATAGGTTCATAGGTAGATACTAGGCTATTGGCCCTAGGGCCTATATAAGCCTAGCCAAAGATACCCTGGCTTTCGCCACCCAAGAAAATTATCTTCCTGTGCCACTGTTGAGCAGAGCCACAGAAGTGATCCCTGGGGTGAATTTCCTATCTCCCATCCAATCATCAAGATTTTTCTTGAACAGTGCTAATGAGGAGCTTTGTTTGATATAGATAGGTAGTTTGTTCCAGAGTATGGGAAGTCTCTGGGACAGGAATCTATCCCTCCAGCATGTTCTGTTTATTGTGGTGACGAGGTTTAGGTCCCTAGAGCATGTAGCTCGTAGGGATTGGGATTTCTTTAAGTGGAGCATGTCTAAAAGCTCTGGGTTTGACATAACTTTGTGTGTTAGGCAGAGATCGCCTCTGAGTAGGCGATATGCAACAGAGTAACGCTGCAGTTTTTTTGAGTCGGCCTGCATAGGGCATCTCTTTGAGGCCAGAAATCCTCTTTGTGAGGTATTTCTGTGGCTTTTCCAGTTGTTGTAGATGTCTTGTGAGGTACATACTAAAAGGGGCATTGTACTCTATAATGGGTCTAATGAGTGACAAGTAGAGGGGAACAATGACCTCTTTTTTCCTGAATGAGAAACCTTTTGTGATGAGGTGTGCCACATAGAAGGATTTCCTGACTACTGTGGCGATGTGATTATCAAAGGAGAGACTACTGTCCACCTGTGTCCCAAGGTCTCTTATCACACTTTCATTGTTAAGTAGACTACCACCTATGTGGTAGTTCATGGGTACAGAGTTTTTACCAAAAGGAATGACAATGCACTTTTTGGCATTGAGCTTGAGGCCATGGCTTTGACACCAGGCATCTGTCTCAGCAAGGCCCTTTTGTAGGATGTCCACATCTTTTGGAGTTTTGATTATGGCTCCTAGTTTGCAGTCATCTGCGTACTTCGTTAGCCAAAGACCGTCTGTGTTGGCCTGTACTTCAGAGAAGTAGATACCAAACAGGAGAGGACCCAGGACTGAACCCTGTGGTACTCCACTTGTCAATGGTCTGAAGCTGGATTTGGAGTCTGCTACTTTCACAGTGTGGGTTCTGTCAGTGAGCCAGTTGGCAACCCATCTTGTGACATAGGGATTTATACCTAGTTTAGTGAGTTTATCTATAATTCCAGAGTGGGGGATGGTGTCAAAAGCCTTGTTGAGATCTAGATAGGCTGTGTGAACCACCTTACCCTCATCTATGGCTTTGGTGACTGCTTCAAAGAAGTCTATCAGGTTTAGGAGACATAATCTGCCTTTTACAAACCCGAACTGGGTGGGGTCCTGAGTTCACATACACTCATCAAGGCTCCTCTGGAAGAGTGTCAGTGAGGGACTCAGCTTAATGTAGATTGTGAGCCTGTTCCAAAGCAAGGGAAGTCTGTGAGTTAGTAATGTATCCCTCCAACATGTTCTATTTATTGTTGTGATGACTATATCCCTAGAGCATGTGGCACAGTGAGCTTGGGTTTACTTCAGATACAGCATGTACATCAGTTCTGCATTGGACATGGACCTGTCTGTTGGGCAGAGATCGCCTGAGCAGACGGTATGCAACAGAGTACAGATTGAGTTACTTCAGTCTTGTTGCATAGGGAAAATGTTTGAGGCCAGTAATCCTCTTGTTGAGGTACTTCAGTAGTCTTTCCAGCTGCTGAAGGTGCCTCGTCAGATTCATCGCAAGTGTGTCGTGGTACTCTCTGATGGGTCTGATGACTGATGAAAGTAGAGATGGTTATCCACATGTGTCCATAGATCCCTTATTATTACCTCCATATTTAGAGTGTTGGCACATATGTGGTACATGTATGACTGTAGCTCGAGGCCATAATTTTGACACCACATCTGTCTGACTGAGACCCTTTTTAAGGATGTCTCTGTTGTCCCAAGCATCGATTATGACAACCTTTTTGCAGTCATCCACAAACTTTGATAACCATAGCCCTCGTGTGTTTGTACTTCTGAATAGTATACACCAGACAGGAGGGGTCCAAGGACTGAGCCATGGGAGACAACAGTGGTTACCAGCTTACATTCCAACAGGGAGACCACAATTCTTACCTTGTGGGATCTATCTGTGCCCCAGTTGGCAATCCATCAGATGACATACGTGTTTATGCACAGTTTGTTTATTTTGTGGATACGACATGTGTGTAGGATGTTGGAAAAGGTCTTTTCAAGGTCTATGTAGGCCGTGTGGAGCTCATTTCATTGATGTATGTCCTGGATAACTGCCTTGCAAACTGTCTAGCAGGTTTAGGGACCATGATCTGCCCCTGACCAAACCAAAATGGGCAGGGTTGGGTGTTTGTAGGCTCCCAAAAGCTCTGTTTATGAGTTCCTTAATGATGGGCTCCATGGCTTTGTAGATCGGGCTTATTAGGCTGATAAGACAATAGTTCCTATGGTCTGTTGTGCACCAGCACTTATGGAGTGTGCCAAATGTTGCTGTAACCCATTCAAAAGTTTCATATCCTGTACAGAGGGTGAGTCTCAACAGACTGTTCAGGTGCAAGGTCTGTTTGTTTTGGAGTTCACATATGAGACAGCCAGGGACACCAAGTCATCCCATAGATGCTGTGTTTTTAGGTTTGGATAGAGCTGTTTAACCATTGTATATGTGATTTCTGGGTTTTCACAATCTCCAGGTATGGTAATGGGCCCTTTTGTCAGTGAGAGGGGGGGTAAATATGTATGAACCTGTCTGACAAGATGTTGGCAATGTCAGTCGTGTATATGTATTCATTTACACTTTGCACTAACTCAGAACATATATGAGTTTACATTGATATTTATGACATAGCTAAAGAAGGCTTCATGGTTCTCTATGGAATCTTTGGCAATATTTTTGGCAGAGCTTGGCTTGGATAATGTTAGGAGTGCTCATTGTTTCATGATGATACTGATCGGAGATTTATTGATCTTCTTTGTATTTTAACTTTCTTTGAACAACTTAAGTACTTGTATTACATAGTTTGATTATGACAGGGGTCCAATATATTATATGGGTCTATTTTCATATCACTGTGTGCGCAAGGCAGGATTGGTGAATAGTGAAATGTGTCTGGAGTAAGAACTGCAACTGCCAGATATGTGTGGCCCACTGCTGTATTCAGACATGGCCTAAGTGTGTGAGCATGCCCAGTATGACCTTTCCGAATGTTGTTGACTGAAATTTGCAAAATTTGTTTAAGTGTGTGAGCATGCCCACTATGGGCATATATACTATATGCGTGTGAAAAATCAAGTTGTTTTTTTTACTTCAGGGCTCACCTTTGTGTTGTACATCAACAGGAAGCACGCTGTGCCTGCAGGGCTTCCATGATTCAATTTGCACAGACTTATCAATATTTCTACATACATGGGGGACAGCTATTATTTGTACATTTCTACCCAGTAGGGCACACCTGATTGTTACTGTGGGTGTACATAGGATGAGGGGTACACCTGACACTTATACACATTTGTTAGGCCTGCACTGCTACGTCAGGTACTCCATTTTGGTCTGTACTGTTGCCTATCATACTGGCTTGAGGCATACCACTGTACTACAGACCTTAGCTTCCAATTACAAGCATATTAGTTTGTGACTTCATAGCCTACCCAACCCACATCACACTGCCTGGCCTGCTGTTATCTGTCTGCATAGGCCTGGGGAGAGGTTACCCATATACCTCTTCAGAGGGCATAATACAGCATTTGTTTGTGTTTGCGTTTGAATACAATTGTCCTGCTGGCTGTGACTATTAGGTATGTGAACTCCCCCAACTGGTATGTGTGAGTTACTTAAGCTGTGTCTGTGTCAGTGAAATGCTGTCATGGCTTAGTGGTTCAGTACTGTGACTATAATGCACAGTATCCTGAGTTTGAGCCCTGTCACTGCTTTTTATTTTCCTGCTGGGCAGACCTGACTGGTTAAGGAACAGTAAAGCAGGTGTGAGCGTGTTTACACAACTTTGCTCAACTTTGCCAGACTTTGCCCAACGTTGCTCAACGTTGCCCGACGTTGCGCTAGTTAGCGCAGTGCGCAGCTACGCACAATTGTATTTAAATATGCTCAATACTGGTAAAATTACTTAGCAGTGCTTTATATTGTTTAAAATAGGGTACGCATGCCTCAGGTGGTGCTGCAGGGCTGCCTATGTCGGATGCACATAGTACACTCCCTATACATGTTTAAAAACAGGTAGTGTCAAGTTAGGCATCCCTTTTACTGTATGTGTGAGTCAGAGAGAGGTGTCATTTCTAGAGTTCCTACTGAGTCAGTGTATGTGCTGTGCGTTGCCTCTTTGCCAAGGCCAGGGTATACTGGGCACTCCTCCTTCTGCCTACTGGGGCAGGCTCAGGTTGTTCCTCCTCCAAGTCACGCTGTGCCTGTGCAGGCCTTGGCAATGGTGGGAGGCTGTTTGGCCCTGCCCCATGCTGTTCCTGCTGCAGCTGTTTCCACAAGATCATATTGTGTAGCATGGCACATATCATAACAATTTGGGTACATGTAGTTGGTGAGTACTGCAAGGCTCCACCAGATGTGTCCAGGCACCAAAACCATGACTTGAGCATCCCAAACACATGCTCAATTATATTTCTTGTTTGTGCGTGGGCCTCATTATGGAGTTCTTGTTCAGGTGCGTGTGCATTTCTGATGGGTGTCATCAGCCACAGCTCCAGTGTGTATCCAGCATCCCACACTAGGTAACTATCAGGGATGTCCCCATTGGCAAATCTCTGGTACAGCTGTGTCAGATGCCAGATGTGGGAATCGTGATAGCTTCCAGGGCAGCCAACACACACATTCATTATTATGCCTTGGGCATTGCATATGACCTGGCAGCTGATGGAGGGGAAGCCCTTGCGGTTGATGTAGACCCTACCCTGCTCACCGGGTGGTGCTTGGATGCATATGCGTGTGCAGTCTATTGCACCCACTACTTCAGGGTATTCTGCTATTTGGTGGAAAAGATGCATATTGCTGGCCAATGCCTCATGGGAATTTGGGAAATATAGATGGTCACCGACATGTGCTGACATGGCATCCAGGAACTGGTGGAGTACCCTGGATGCTGATGCCTGTGAAATCCCCATCATATCACCAGTTGGTCTTTGGAAGGTACCTGTAGCTAGTATTCTTAGGCCAACACATACCTTGGTATCCACTGAGATGGGTTCCCCTTTGTTGGTTCTGTGTGTGAGGCGTGGCCGGCACATCTCAACAATTTGCTGTAGGAGGTCTCTGTCCACCCTATAGCGCTCCACTAGCTCCAGCTCATGTAGCCCTTGGTAGGTTATCCTGGGTCTGTGCAATCTTCTCCATCTCCTCACTATGGGTTGCTCAGCAGCATTCACAACATCACCACACTCAGCACCTTGCACATGTTGGTTTATGATAGCAAGATCAGCCCCTAACATTTTGTCTGACTTAAGCTTTTTAAGCTTTACCTCTTTGTATACTGCAGTGTTGCAGAGTTCTTGAGAAAAAACAGGGGGGAATGGTGTTTGCAGAGTTTAAAGTGCTGGGCTGGGCTAGACTTTTCTGCTGCCTGTGTAATTGGCTGATTCTGATATATTTCACCTGGCAGCTCTGCTAGTTCTCCTTGGTTAGCTGTCTACTACTTCTTTTCCTTCCTTTTGCCTTTCTGTTTCCGCCCGGGGCAGCGCTGCGCAAACAAGCGCAAACAAGCGCACACAAGCACATATGACCGCACACGCTGTGTGCATGTTTGCAAGGAGTTTCCAATCTTTTAACAGTGCACACCTTGAGTTTGAGGTTTTCAAATAGGACAACTGTAGGCACGCCTCTTGCAATCCTGAGCAACTCAGGACAAACAAAAGCCACTGTGCTCCAATTAGCTTACAGCCTGTCTGACACACCCCCTCCTGATGTCACCTATATTCTACTATTCTACTCACCTACTCCTACTCTTACACTCTTGAGACATGCCTCACATGCTGGGGAAAATTGGGATTCACTATCCTTATCCTCATTTGCATAGGATTGCCTAGTAATGCATGGTTACATCTCTCACACTGAGCTTCCCCCCTTTAGCAATCACTACTCAGTGGCCATGTTGTCTTCAGCCTGCCATTCACCTGCATGGCAGAATAAGATTTCTAGTGAAAATGCCTATTTTTGGCTTTTTTTATTATTTTCTTGTTTTTATAAGCGCCACATGTTTGTGCGGTGCTGTGCTATGCTTAAACATTGGAGATCGAGGAAAACAAAAGTTAAGTTGTTATATTTTTTAACATTTTATAATGCCAATGGCCTTATATCTGGCCATTGGCATGCTTCCTCGACTGTATGCATCCTTTATTTGGAGCTGTCATAGCTCCGTTTAGCTATTTGCAGAAATGTACTCCGTTACCAACGGAGTACATTTCTGCAGCTAACACTAATCTTCCACAGACAGGTTAGTGTTTCCTGGATTGCAAATTTACCTCATTTGCATGGCTTTCACCAGCAAATGAGGTAATTTGCATACCATGACGCTGTCCGTGCAAGAGTAGCATTAGCAGCTCTCGTGCACGCCCCTGCCGGCAGACATATTGCCGGAATGAGCTCCTACACTCTTCTTGGACTCCATGCAAGCTTTCGTAAATCCGGGGGATAGTTTATACCTTATAGCTAAATTTTCTATTTGACATCATGAGTGTTATTTATATTCTAATTTTATTGTTTTATTGTGTATTTATTATTTTGCTTTATTGCTTATTAACATTTTATATCATTTTGTTTTCTTCATTTTCTTTATTTATTGTCTAATGTATTCATTTATATGTTATGCATCATGGTTCCTCTGTTTTATACACTGCTTTTTGACATATATTTCAATAAGGTTGAGGCTAAATTGAAGCTGCACCTACAAGTGTGCCTTATCCAAGCCAGCAGTTCAGTCAAACAATTATAATTAGCTCTTCTCAAAACTGTAAGGTAATATAATAGAAGATAATACTTCTGGTATGCAGTCTCAGGAAACCTGTGTACAGCCTCAGAGTCAGCTGAAAGTAAGCTGTTGATGAGAAGTCATACTTCTAATGTCATAGGCACTTTCTAATAGTAAGTAGTAGGCTGTAAGCCCCCCCCCCCTGCACACACACACACACACACACACACACACACACACACACACACACACACACACACACACACACACACACACACACACACTTTCTTACTAGGAACTCTTACTCTTAACTGTGGGGGAGGAAATACATGTTATCAGCCAGTAGCCACACTAGTAGATCAGCTTGGTCTTAAATAGATCTATTCCATGCACAGAATTTATACCACACACTGACAATATGTGCTCATGGCTTCTATAGTACACTTTCACAGCACTCAGCACACACACATCACACTTCAGCTGCACAGAGTGACATGAATGCCTTCACTTTACAATGCATTTGCATATGTTACTAATGCTATGAAACAACCCATTCAGTCTTAGTAGAAGTGCAGGTAATTGTACTGTCAACTCAAAAATGTAAACAAAACAAAGAAACAGCAGTTCTCGTTAATGGCAGCATGCAATACAACATGGTCAATAAGCTGAAATGAATGCATTCTATAAACTTAAGATGTCAATGATGGTTAGTGTACAAGGAATACTTTATGAGCCTAAAGCACTGCCCAAAGGAGCACATATCTATAATCAATATATATTGTTACAGTGAAGCTTACATTTTCTTGCATGGGCTGTCTATTTTCACACACACACACACACACACACACACACACACACACACACACACACACACACACACACACACACACACACACACACACACACACACACACACACACATCTGATTTTGCCAGTCTTCATTCCTTGTAGGTTTACCAGTGAATGGATCCTTGAAGGAAATTCTGGAATAGAACAGGTGGAAGAACCACTGCTCAGGACATAAGGATACCTAAGAAAGGCAGAATACTGCTTGGCAATGTACTACAGGGTGTTTAGAGTGAATAAAGTCAATTTAAAGAGCAAAGAAAACCCAGTATGAGCTGCATACATGCTGTGTAAAATTATATTCTAACAGTAAGACTCATTCCTGTTCATCTCTGGTAGGTTTTTAGTAAACATAGTTTGAGTTAAGGATTAATTCTGTCACTGTTCAATGGAGGTATTCCCTTATTTATATGCCTGAGGGTGAGTAATGTTATGCCTTTCATTAGTCAAATGTGAAATCCTTTTGTCCATATTTATTTTATTTCATTTAAAACATCTGGACCTTAGGGTCACATTTTCAGCCACTATAACATTTGTAGCAATAAGAAGCATAGGTATAGAAAGCATATGGTACATATATAACTCCTATATCTGTGTAGTAGCATGGACCCAGCTGTGCCAACTGTTTGAAGAATAAGTAAATTATTATAGCTGTGAAATTTAATTATGTAGTGCCTGACCCTACGTAAGATACTTCATCTGAGAGGTGCAGTTTTGTTATATTATGTTAAAGTGCTTCTCTTTGTTGTTAAGGTGTTATGCAGATGACATTATGATCACTTACAAAACAAGCAAACAGTTTGTCAAACCTATAGTTTACTATGGCTTCACTGAAGTAGATGTTATGCCCAAAAAAGAAGCATATTGTTGTTGTCTTGCAATAATGCAGCCCACAAGATGTTCATCGATATGATACTCAAAAGTGGTATAACAGCTACTAGCAGAAAAATGTATAACTGCATAAATGCCAAATAAAAAGTCACAAGCAAACATAGAGTGTTTCACCCACAAAATATCTCCTTCTATTACTTAGTATAACTGTTCAAATA
This sequence comes from Protopterus annectens, assembly GCF_019279795.1. Taxonomy (NCBI): domain Eukaryota; kingdom Metazoa; phylum Chordata; order Ceratodontiformes; family Protopteridae; genus Protopterus; species Protopterus annectens. Next base: position 174,053,503 of record NC_056742.1, on the reverse strand, counting down.
ATGCAAGTTCTGGTGAGACATGCAGCAAAATATGTTAAAAAAGTATTACATAAGCAGCAGAGTCAGTCTGGGTTATATTCAAAACAGTAGCAACAAAAACGTAATACAAATGACAAGGAAACACAAAGGTAATGCAAAGTAGTCTCAAAAAGGGAGAAACGATGTACAAACTTTACAGTTTTGAGGTGTACATTCTACGAGCAGAAAAGTGAAATAAGAGGAGTAGCAAGAAAAGAGTGAAAACCAGGATTATTCTTTGAAATTGTAAGGGACAGGATAAGGTGTTTAGAGGACGAAACAGGAGATAAGTAATGGTAAAGACACAGAATCCATGGAGGCAAAGTGACTGGAAATGACAAAAGCCGTACAATAACAGTGAGCAAAAGGGGAAAAAGCAGCTATGTAAATCCTTACAGGAGGTGAAAGCATATTAGTAACCAACAGAGTCGCTGTGTAAATGGGGTGATATATGTAAAGTAACCTAGTAGAGACTGCTATTTATTGGCATTTGCATTTGCATTGCACAGACAGATGCTACTTGAGCTGGGGCTTGAACTTAGCATAACTGGAATGTTTGGTGAAACAGTGAAGAAGGGATTGCCACAGTTATGGAGCAGGTGCAGAGAAAGTATCATCATAGCTGTGTAGTTTAGTAGATGGTGTTTGAAGACTAGGGCCTCTGTCTGTTCCCAGGCTTTTGTATTCCAAGGAACTGAAAAGAGTGACAACATGACCCGTGAGAGAAAATAAAACATCAAAAACAAAACGACTTTGGATCTGACTAAATAAATAAGCAGCAACTTCTATCATATGCAGTACAGATACAAATTATGTTAAATAAAAGTGCCTGGAAAAATGTCACATACTTTTTTACTGCATCGACATCTGGGGTAAATATGGCAAATAAAAGCAGAATGCTCAAAAGCCAAGCTAAAATTTGGATTGGTTAGAAAATGTAATCACTAAGCACTTGCAAACCTCTGCAAAGGTATATTGATTATAATTTTCTGAGGGCCGTATACCTGAAGCTTATTTTATGTGATAGGAGCAAGTGTGTCCATTCTTGAGAAGTGACAGTGACTCAGTCCCCAAAAAATGGTGAAACTATAATAAGCAGGGCTTGCAGCATTAAAACAAAGACTATCAGAAGTGATTTTTTTTTAGTCTTTCTTTCTTTGCTGCTGTATCACCTATTTAACATTGCAGACAGGTAGACCTGTCACATCTCTCTGAGGTAGCTAAATACTACACTACAACATGATCAATGAAAAAATATTCAGAATAACACATAATACATTATACAAAAATCTGTTTTACACTGAGACAAAATACTGCTAAATGCTGCAATTTATTTATGCTGATAGACCTTTTACAGTGTTATTAGGAGAAAAATTCAAAATGGACAGAGTAGCATATGTGTTGATTGTCATAACCAAGATTAGATTGATTGTCATAACCAAGATTAGATTAACACAGATGCAGACACTTATTCAACAATAGAATAATAATTCACTTTTTAAGAGAACACCTAAAGCATCTACAACTGAAACATTATCATGAAAGATAATATTAACAGAGGATTAACAGATGTAAGTGATTTATAAAATTTAAGTATACCACAACACATTAGCTAATAATCCATTAAAAATTATATATTTAGGATAGAACGAGATGCAAATGAAAAACTTTGCCCTGGTATAAAGAATTGTAATTTCTAACACTGCAGCATCCCTCAAGGCACAGGCTAATTGTAAATTAGCTTTTTGTTGAGGGATGCAACAGGCTAATTTACAATTAGCCTGTGTGTTGAGTAATTGCTACAGGCTAATTGTAAATTTAAAATTTAGGACAGCCATACCAGATCCAACTAAAAAATCATAATCCTATAAACCTGGAACATAGTACAGTACACTCTCAGTTAACCTGAACTCAAGCAACTGGCACTCTCAAGCAACTGGCAAAAAAAAAAAAATCGAAGAAATACAGTACAATTTTCATGTGTTGCACTTTGTCCCCCCCCCCCACCCCCGCAGAAACATACCTTATGTTTTTAGAGTTTTAATAAATTCCCTCTCTCCCCAACTTGAGAACAAGTCAAACCAAACAAATAGTATAGGTTACAGTATTCGTCAGGCCTATTTTTAATAGTAACTCTCAAGCAGCCAGAAACTACAGTCGTCCATCATCTACCAATCCCCATGAGTGCCAGTTAACTGAAAGTTTACTGTATTAAGATATAGTTTTAATTTCTGAGACTGCATAGTACATAAATGCTTAACTAGTACACTTGATCTAAATGCTTAGAAAATAGTTATTCACCTGTTGCTGTTTTTTTTGTTTTTTTTTTGTTATAGCATTTCTTTTAAGGACTACATTTAAAAAAAGCTTGAATTAAATGGCAAAGTTCTAGTCAGTCTTTCAGTCTAAAACTGGATCAAGATTATTCATGTACACTTTACCAATCTGTGATTTTACAATTCAAACTACACTATATATATATTTTGCTGAGTAAGTCCAACTGGGCAATACCAATTTTCACTGGAGGCCTGGGCTGAACAGCTTGATTTGTTTACATTGCATTATACTTAGTTCCAGTTAAACACAGAATAGTTGCATTTGCATTTAAATGTATATACATACAGTAGTCACATTGATTAAGATTTTAGAGAGGTAGAAGTTCCTACAGAGAAAGCCCACACACACATTGGATTGTACTGGCAACAGTTATGTATAAAAAAAACTGTTTTGTCATTTTAGTGAGAGGTTGAGAGTATTCTGTTTATGAAGAGTATTTGGAGAGTACTGTACGGTGAGCACAAAGTCTTTACCTGGTGATGAGCATGTGCATGATCAGGATTGTTTAAGATGTTGTTTAAGCATTGGTTTAAAACTATTGAGCTTCTCAGAAAGTTTCATTTGTGTGGGGATAATAATCCAGAGTTTAGCAACATACTGGGTGTAGAACGAGTCTCCTGCAACATTATTTGACTTATTTGTTAGTAGTAAGAATTTGTTACTAGTATGGAGGTCCCTTGCTGGAGAGTAGAGCAGTAACAAGTTTTGTAATGCAAGCATTCTTCTGGATGATGAATGAGCGTTTGTGCTGTAGTTTATGGTGTGCGCTGTAGTTAGTGTGAATATGTTAATTAGATGGGTAGTTCAAGCCAGTTTAATTGCTTTAAGCTATGACAATGGTGGGTCCTATGAGGGAGTCTGGTGGAAAATTTTGCTATTTTTATTGTAGCGGGAGGCAAGTTTCTTTCTTTGAATATTGTTTAAGTTTGTTAGGGTAGGAGCAGTGTACAAGAGAGTTGTTGGCAGTAAGAAGGTGGTGGCTAGAGTTTTTCTTGTAGTATCTTTAGGGAATCCATTGATCTTATAAAGGACAGGATGAAATTGAAGAGAATGTGCCATGGGAAGATGCTATACAACTTTCTGTAGAATGCCCACAGGAAATGGAAAACAAAAAAGTTCCCTCAGCTTAGAAGAAAATGAGCTAAGAGAACAGCTACTTGATTTAATAGAGATAGATAGACATTAAGATCAGTGAAAGAAATAGACTGCAGAAGGTCAATAAAACCCAAAGACTAAGAAGTTTGATAAAACAAATGAACACAGTAATTAGGACTGTCCATAGAGATCCATGTGATATAACAGAAGTAAACAGGATATATTATTGTACAGCTAAATTGATAACTGATAATGTTTTACCACAAGAACACAGAGCAGTGATAGAAAGGAATGGGAGAAATTGAATACCATCATGGAAGCATCAAACAGAGAAAACTATAAAGCAATTAAGACAAGATGTGTCACTGTTAGAAGAGTATAGAAGAGGGAACAGATCAATAAAAATACTTAGAAAGATAGACGTGATAAAAGCAATGCATACTATTAGAACAGATCAGGATCTATCATACATTATCACAAATAAACTAAAAATATCAGGACAGGAGGAAAAACTTAGAAGATATGCAGATAAATATAAAGGAAAAGTGCAAAATAAGCAATTTATTGCAGACCCAAAAATGTTTTATATAGAATTGGGAAACAAGGTAAGAGGAATTGAAAGACAACCAAAAAAAAAAGAAATAGATATATTTTGGAGAAGTATTTATGAAGATCCTGTTGAACATAACAAAGATGCTAAATGGATAGAAGAAGTAAAAGAAACAATAAGGTTAAAGCTACAGGATATGAAATGGGGTGAAGTAACAGCCAGAGAGATTGAAACAAAGTTAAGAAAAGCCTCTTCTGGTTAAATGTATTAGCATCTTTGCACAACGATTTAGCCATCTGTAAGAACTATTTATATGTGCACCCCGAACAGACACCACCCTGGCTAACAACAGGAAAAACAATGCTCCTACTTAAGAGTGAACCTACAAGCTAACCTAAAAATTATAGGCCAATAACTTGCCTTCCGACGACATGTAAACTAAATACTAGAATTGATGCCAACAGAGTTTATATTCATTTAGAAGAAAACTCAATTATAGCAATAGAACAAAATGGCAATAAATGAAAAGTCATATGGAACAACAGATCATTTGTTGTTAAATAAAGTCATAGTGGAGAACTATAAAAAGGGGAAGAATCTAAGTATGACATGGATTGACTACAAAAAAGCTTTTGATACTATCCCATATTCATGGATAAAACAGTGCTTAAAAATGTTTAAGATACACCCTACACTGATAAATTACATTACAGTGACCATGAAACAGTGGCAGACCACTTTGCAATTATGCCATGATAAAGGACAAGTTATTATTCCAGGGATAAAAATTCAACAGGGGGGTATTCCAGGGTGACTCTCTTGTCACTGCTGCTATTCTGTCTTGTCCTTAACCCATTAAGCTGTCTACTTAACAGCTTAGGCCATGGTCATAATTTGGCTCTTAGAAAACAATAAAGTGAAAAGACTTTTCATCTTCTCTTTGTCAATGATTTAAAACTGTATAGCTCATCAGATGAGGAACTGAAAGCACAACTGCAAGTTGTCAACATTTTTCAGATGATATAAGAATGTCATTTGGTCTTGATAAATGTGCAAAAGTAACCTTTAAAGTAGGAAAACTGCAGCACCAAAAAAAATCAGTTGGGGCAAGAATGTGATATAAAAGAAACTGAGCAAGAAGGAAGTGTATAAATATTTGAGAACTGATGAAGGATCAATGATGAAACATGAACAAATGCGAATAAAACTTAGTAAGGAATACTTTAGAAGACTTAAATTATTCCTGAAAACAGCGCTGACATCTAGGAACAAAATTCAAGCTATAAACCAATTTGCTCTTCCTATCCTAACTTACAGTTTTGAAGTAATTGACTGGCCCCAAAATGTGTTGGATAGATTAGACAGGAAAACAAGAAGGATGCTTCATGCTCACCAAATGATTTATAAAAATCAGTGCATACCAAGATCATGTAATACCCATTCTGAAAGAGGGATGGGTCTCCCTGAATTTTATTACATGTATAGAACTGCAATCATGGGACTGCACACATATCTGGTGATCTCACAAGACCCAAACGTAGTGAAAGTTTTAAAACATGAGGAGAATAAATCTTAGATGACTTCTCTGCTTAATTTAGCAGAAGCATATCGGCATCAAGCAGGAATGGAAATGAAACCAGAAGTAGATAAAAATCAGGCAGCAACTGAATGTGCCAAAAATACAAAAGAAAGAATATAAAGTGAAGGACCAGATGAGTAGGCAAGAAATGTGGAAAATGCATAAATATAGTTGCAAGTATAAGAAAACTTCTGGAAGAACCTCATGTTCATCAGTATCAAATGCAGGAATGGTTAAGGAGAGGCAAATTCAAACCAATTGAGGAAAGGTTAATATTGACAGCCCAAGATAGTGAGCTACATACATGTTGGTTTACAAAGTCTATTGAACAAGTGGGAGAAACAAACAAATGTAGGTTCTGTAAAACAGAATAGGAAACAGTTGCACTGTATACTGAAAGGCATAATAATGTGTCAAGCCTGTTGCACTGGGGTTTGTGCAAACATTATGGTACTGAAGTGGCTGAAAAACACTGGAAACATGAACCACAAAGCATCCTAGGAAATAATAAAGTCTACATCACATGGGATCACCCATTAGCAACAGTAAAAAGATAGATGCAAGAAAACCGGATAAAGTGTTCCATGAAAAGAAGACAAAAGTAACATTGATCATTGAAATCACTATGCCTAGTGGCTACAGTGTCTTGCATACAGAGAGATACAAAGTCATAAAATATCAGGATTTGCAGGCAGAAATGAGAGCAATGTGGAAGAAAGATACCCAGACAGTTCTGATAATAGTAGGAACGAGTCTTATAAAAAATGATCTACAATCATATTTAGATATGTTACCAGTTCATGTAACCCCATACAAATTGCAGAAGAAGTCATTACTGGGCACATTGCGGGTGCTGCAAAGAGCACTTCTGGCTGACATCAAAGATCAAAACAATACTAATTTCATGAACTTTAATTGTACTTTGACCTAGGAATGGGGTCCATTCCCATCATGGTATTAGAAACCCAAAAGACTTGGAGAAGTTAAAAAAAAAAGAAGCCTAGTTTCTGGTGAATAGATTTAATGGTGGGCTGTATATGCTGGTCATATCTGAGAGTGTCATCTATTATAAAACCTATAAGTCTACTGTGAGTTACAGTTTCAATGACACTATTATTTGCTGACTTTATGGTGAAAGATTGCTTTTGATTTTGGCAACTTTTTGAGGTAAAAATCATTAACCTAGTTTTCCTAGGGTTGAGAAAGAGGTTTGAGTCTTTGAGCTAAATTTTTAAAGAGGAGAATGATTTTTGGGTAATGTCTTAGAGCTTATTTATTGTTGAGGGTGCACATATTAATGTTGAGTCATCTGCATACTGAGCTAAACTAACATGCTGAGTGGAGGTGTGAAGGTTATTAACAAATATATTAAATAGGAGAGCACCCCTGACAGAGCCCTGTGGGACACCTGTACTAACTGGTTGAAAGGTTGAGTAGGCTTGTTGCCATTTAATGGTTTGCTGTCTTCCAGATAGATAACTAAGTAACCATCAAAAGGAGTTTTGTGAAAGTCCTATTGAGGAGAGTTGAATGAGCAGTTGCTGGTGTGTAACAGTATCAAATGCCTTTGAGATGTCTAAGAAAAAGGTGGACAGAAGCAAACCATTGTTTCTATGTTGGTTTATTATATTGGCAAAATGTAGTAGAGCAGTAGTGGTGCTTTGCTAGGGCCTAAAGCCATGCTGAGTTTCTGAGAGCAGGTTATTTGAGATTAGGTATTGCATCGGTTGCATACTGATGCATTTCTCTAACATTTTGGACTTGGGGAGAGAATTGCTATTGATCTGTAATTATTAAACTCTGTAGGTATGTCACCTTTTGCAGTGGTATGATGTAGAATTTTTTTCCACAGTGATGAAACATATCTTTCTGCTATGGACCTATTAATTAGTATGAGCACAGGGAAGGCTATGACGTCTGTGGCCATTTTTAGGTAGTCTGATGATAGTTGGTCTGCAGCTATGAAGGTAGCTTTTAGTTTAAGGACCAGCTGCATTATGAGTAAGATGAGTACTGGACTAAAACTGAAGAACTGTGAGAGATTATGGTTGGACAAGGGTAGTGGGCAGATGTATTAGTGTCTAAGATATAATATTGATTGTATAAAGTAGGAATTAAATTGTGTGGGGATCAAGTCTGTCTTATTGTCTGTTTTGGAGAGGGTCTTGCCAGAGTGGAGTAGTTTATTTAGTGATAACCCAAACTGTTTTGGGTTGTTTTGTTGTTTGTCTTGTAGGTTGATATGGTATGTTTGCTTGTCCTGTTTGACATGGAGTTTTGCAAGGTTTCTAAGATGTCTAAATTGCTGAAAGGCATGTTGAGTTTATTTTATTTTACATTTGTTAACCGGGCTAGTCTAGCTGGATATATGTCCATTTTCAGTAGAGGCCCGAGGAGAAAAGCTCCACACATACTAAATTTCAACGGGACAATTACAGAATAAAAAATTAAGTACAAAATGAATATACATTTAGTAACATGAAACAAACAAAAAAATACACGAAATACCTAAGGAACATACTATAAAATAGTTGTTCAGTAAAAGCATTACACAAAGTCAGGATTAGCAACATGGTTTCAAAAAATGTTGAAGAGAAGTAGAACAGGAGATAAGAAGGGAATTCAAAGGAGAAAGAGGGAAAGAAGCAATAGTCTGGAGAGGAGAAGGGTAAGAATGTGTACGAGAGGACAGGGGAGAGAAAAAGGAGGAGTAGGTTAGAGCATTAGGGAGAGCAACAGGGCAATAAGAAGGAATAAGTATATTTACTAAGTAAAGTGTAAAGTTCTAGTGGTGGAGGGGAAAGAAGAGATTAGTCAGGAGTCCTACAGGAACAGAGCCAGTGATTTTGGAAATACAGTTTGATTTTTTGTTTGAACAGAGGTAAGGAGGAGGTTAGAGTGATATCAGTGGGTAGCTGATTCCATATCCTTCCTATAGTATTAGTGAACAGAGAGTCACCAGCTAGGTTATGGGACTTTACAGATTTGGTCATGAGTTTGGAAGAAGATCGAAGGGAGGTAAGATTATTGTAAGGGATTAAAAGTTGAGAAAGTATAGGGTATTATAAGGTTGATAAAGTATCTTGTGAGCAATGGTAAGTTGTGAGATCAAAAGACAGTTTTGTAGCTCAAGCCAGCCTAGGAGTTTTAGGTTGTGACAGTGGTGTGTTTTGAAAGGGTTGCTGGTGGCAAATCGGGCAATGCTATTGTAACAAGTTGCTAGTTTATTTAGGTTGGCCTTCTTAAGGTTAGTGAAGATTGGTGAGTCATAGAAGAGAGTAGATATAAGATGGGAGTGGGCAATAGTAGCTCTGGTAGAAGGTGTGAGAAAAGGTTTGATACGGTATAATGATCCTATTTTTTTATTAACAGTTTTGATGGTGTTATTGATGTGTTGATCAAAAGTAAGATTGTTGTCTATGGTTATTCCTAGCAGTTTAGTTGTTGTGTCAGGAGAGATAACAGTAGTGTCATTAGACAAAATGTTTAAGTTTAATGGGGAGGCTCGAGTGGTAGGAGTGAAAAGGAGAAGTTTTGTTTTTTTAGCATTGAGGAGGAGGTATCGTCTAGTAAACCAAGTTTCTACAGTGTTGACGGTAGTTTGAGTTAGAGACAGTAGTTCTGCGGGGGTAGATGCTGAGCAAATGATTGTCGAGTCAGCATATTGGATGCAGGTAGCTTGAGGGATGACTGTGTTGAGATCGTTTATGTAAAGGGAGAAGAGAAGTGGACCTAGAATAGAGCCCTGTGGGACTCCAATAGAAACAGGCAATAGAGAAGAGATATGATTGTCCCAAAGAACGGCTTGATGTCTGTTGTTAAGATAGGAGGTAAACCATTTTAAAGCCAGGTTATCAAATGAGAGGGATTTAAGGATATTAATAAGGGAAGAGTGGTTCACCATGTCAAAAGCTTTGGAGAGGTCAATAAATAGAGCAGAGGAGAAGATATTGGAGTTTCAATAGTTGTTGATAGTATCCATGAAAGAAAGGAGGGCAGTGGAGGTGCTATGGTGGGGCCTAAAGCCATGTTGACAGTTGGCAATTATGTTGTGAGAAGAGATATTGTATGAGTTGCTGATGAATGCATTTCTCCATAATCTTAGCAAGAGGAGAGAGAAGAGCAATAGGTCTAAAGTTAGTAAAGTCAATAGAGTTTCCACCTTTGTGTAGTGGGATGATATGAGAGATTTTCCATATATCTGGTATGGTTCCTTCTTGGACAGTCCTATTAATGAGTAAAGATATAGGGTATGCAATCTGTTTAGCAGCCTTTTGAAGAAAGAGAGAGGGGAGTTTGTCAGCAGAGGGGGTGCAGGGTTTCAGTTTAAGAATAGGCTTATAGATGAAGGAGGTAGAGATAGGATGAAGAGTGAAGTTTAGGGATGAATCCATAAGATTATTTGGAGGGTAAAAGTTATTGGTGTTCAGTTGTCTAGCAAGAGATTGAATGGTTTCAATAAAAAAGGTGTTGAAGGCGTTAGCAGTATGGCTAGGGTTGTCTGGGTTTGCGTTTATTGTGGAGGGAGTTTTAGCTGAACCAGGAGAAAGGAGTTTGTTGATTGAAGACCAGAATTGTTTGGGTTTATATAATTGGGTTGTTTGAAGATCACAGTAATAGTTCTTTTTGTCAGAGATTATAGCTTTTTTTGTAAGATTTCTAAGTTTGCAAAAATGATGAAAATCAGAGGTGGTTCTATGGTGTCTCCATTTGGCCCAAATTTTATTTCTACTGTGAATTAATTTCTTTGTTTCCTTTGAGAGCCATGGGGCTATATTAGACTTCATTCTAATAGAGCGTGTAGGGGCATGTTTATCCAAAATGCAAAGGAAGGTTGAGTTAAAGAATGATACTGCTTCATTAAGAGGAAGTGATTTCAAGAGTTTCCAGTTACATGTTTCGAGATCATTTTGAAACAAATCACTGTTAAAGTTTTTGGTAGAGCGTATTATTCTAATGTTAGGGAGGTTTAGATAGTCGGTCTTTACTCTAGAGATATAGGTTAGGCAGTGGTCACTGAGGTCATCAGGCATAGTTCCTACTTTGTAAGAGACATTAACTTTGTTTATAAGTATCCAGTCTAAGATACTCTGTTTCTTACTTGGTTTATTAAACCTAGTTGTGGTGGTAATGGATTGAGTAAAACCATGTAGGTTTATATGACAGGAGGGATTGTCGCTACTAATAGTATTCCAGTCTATATTAAAGTCACCCAGAATTATAGTTTCTTGGGGGAAGTTTGTGGAAGTCCAGCTGAGGAAGTCTTCTAAGATTGGTATGTTGTTGCCTGGAGGTATGTACATACAGATGATGTAAAGAGCTTTTTGAGCATTTAACTGAAGTTTAGTGATGATGGCTTCAACACTAGGATCTTGGGTTGGGCAGGCTGGGAGTTCTATTTTTATACCAATTTTTCCAGGCTTTATCCCTTTTTATCATGATTTTTTTGTTTCTTTTGTTAGCCATGGTGCAGGGTTGGACTTTACTCTTTTATTACGTACTGGTGACAGATTATTTAAGGCCTGTAACAATATGTTAGTAAAATGTTCTACAGCAGTATCTATTGGCATTATTCTAACTACATTCCAGTTATATAGTTTTAGTGTTACATCGAAAACATCTTTGCTGAAATTGGTTATGTTTTGTTTTTGATTATAGATAATATATTTATCTAGATTATGATGAGTTCTAATGGCATATGTTGGTATAAAGCAGCCTACTTTTGTTAGTTTGTCTGGTTTGTTGGATCCAGTGTAATGCTGAGTGTCTCCCTGAAGTTTTATTGATCATAGTGGGTGTGGTTATTAATTGTTTGAAGTTGTACATGTTTATGAATTCAGTGGTGGTGGTGGAATTTATGAGTTTCCAGGCTGCAAGTATTATAGTTTCATGGTTAATTTGTTTAGATATCCAATACAGAATGTTTTCAGAAGTATTAGTGTTATCCCCTGGTGGTATATAAATTGCTGTTAAACATATAGTTTTTCTATTTTTATGATTTTTAGGAATGTTATTAGAAATTTAACATTGTTAAATTTGGACATTTCTCGTGGGAGTAAGGGGACAGTTAGGGAATTTTTATAGATGATTGCTATACCATCCTTCTACATGCTTGTTTTGTCTGTCATGCCTCAGTACATTGTATCTTGTGGGGGGGGTCTCATTATCCTTTATTTCATTTTTGACCAGGTTGTGGTGGCTATGACTACATCAGGAGTGGATGTGGCAAGATAGGCATGTATGTAATGGATTTTATTGCCAAATAATGAAAATGTTTCACAGATGGGAAGGGAATTGGTTGGTAGCAAATATCCTAGTTTAGCCAGTATTTGAATGCAAACATTTTTTTTTGTTATAGGAGACAAACTGAGCAAGGACTAAATTTGTACAGTAAATAGGTGTATTACATCCAGGTGAGATACAGTATTTACATAATATAAAACAATTACTATATCCCGGTCTGTTAAGGAGCTATAGGCAAACATATACTCCCCAGGTATGTTCAAATCAGATAGAAGCATTTTCTGAGTTCAACTCTTTATATATTTATTAGAAAATAAATATTTTTCTCACTATATTGATGAACACAACATGCTGACTTTTCATCTGTATTATAAATGTACTTTATATAGAGTGATAAATGTATACTCATTAACTGCACACATGACAACTGGTTTTACAATAACAAATCCAAACAGAAAGAAGGCTAGCAGTCAGTTTATACACATTAGTTGTTTTTGTTAAGTCATTTAGTTGAATCCAACATTTACTTACCCTTAAGGATTTTAGTACAGCAGGCCTGTCTGTCCAGCACTGCTTCTTTAAGTTGTTGTAAATTTATATTTATTACTTAAATGGTATAGTCTGTCTGTTTTGATCCATCTTGGTCTTTTCCATCTCCTTCTTTTGCATTCAATCTTTCCTTGCATCAGTGTCTTGTCTAGTGAATCCCATCCTCCCAATATGCTGCCAAAGTATTTCAGTTTTATATTTACTATGAGACATTCCAGCAAACAGTTTAGGTTTAACTCTTTAGGCATTGACTTATTTGATCTTGCAGTACAAGATTCTCAAGAGTTTTCTCTAAATGCAGTTCTTAAAAGCATTGCTTTTCCAGGGCTCAGCCTTGCTTCCATTTAATTTCTGACAGTTACACATTATTATGGGTTGACTACAGGTGCTTGTGTGCTAGTATCTCATGATATACCTGCTTACTGCCACTTACTTAAGTAAGTACTCAGACTCCCAATAACCCCATGTCCCACGTCTACACAGCCTTTACGACATGCAGCCCTATAAAACTACATAGTCCTACCAGAACCTAATCTCTAACTCTAAAGCTCCCATTCAGTTCCCAGCCTGAGCTTCATATCCTTATCTTACTACTCCACTCCTCCTCCTCCCTAACCCTAAAGTCCGTCATCACTACTTTAACTTAAAACTCCAATCCCCCATCCTAAACTTAAATTCACTAATTAATCCCTAATCCTAAAACTCCTCTTCTGCTCCCTTACCCTAAAACTCCCATCCACTCCCCTAACTCTAATTCCCACCCCACACCTAAACCCTGTTTTTTTGGACTCATATTCCAGTTTGAGTATGAGCAACAGCCTACACGAGCTACAATATGCTTGAGACAGTGCTTTTCAAGTGCTTGGGACTGAAGGTCCGGAAGTGTTTCCATTATTACAGGGAAAACCATGGTCTTGACTATACTGACCTTTGCTGGCAATCTGATCCTTTTCTGTCAATATTTTTAAAATTTGTCAAAGCTTTTTTTCCAAAGAAGCAAATGTATTTTAATTTCATAGCACCAATCACAACCTGCAGCAATCTCTAAACACAGAAAAATAAACTCTTCCACTGTTTCCCCTTTATCCCACATCTATTTGCAAAGAATTGACTGGGCAAGAGGGCATAATCTTATATATTTTTAATTCTGATAAAAACTAAATAAACCCCCCTTCGTTAAAGGTTGGCAAAACAACAAAACTCAAACCAAAAAACAAATAAAATGCCAACCAACACAGCAAGATAAAATTCAAGTATTTTAATGGTGAGTGCTTTCACTGAACTGTTCACTTCATCAGACCATAAAATCAAGTAGAAATACACAACTATTTGCTACTATATGCTACTATTTATAACTTGTGATTTTATGGTCTGATGAAGCAACAGTTCTGTGAAAGTGCTCACCATTAAAAACTTAAATTTTATCCTGATGTGTTGGTTGGCATTTCATTTCTTTTTTGATTTTTTTAATTCTGTGCATCAAGTCAGGTGTTTTTTTCTTACTTTAACCTTCATCTTCAAGCTTTTCAACTCTTCATTGTTTTCAGTCATCATCAGAGTAATAGCATCTGCATATCTGAGATTGTTACTGTTTCTCCTAACAATTATAATTCCAGTTTCTGATTAATTTAATTCAGCATTTCACAAAATATATTTGGCATATGCAATAAACAGATGCATTGACTTTCAATGTTCAAAAAAATGAAATTCTGTTTTCTTGAGATGAAATCCAGGAATCATACATCTGATTTCTAAATTTAATTTCTGAACATTGCACTGATTTCATTATAATGTTCATCTGCATTAATAAATATTGAAAATTGCTTGTGATTTACCTCACCTCATGTTACTAGCAAAACATTCAAGGGTTATCTGCCTTCATTCTCCAGGATACCTAATATATGATCAAAGAGCACACTATTAAATCAGTCAGTGCTGTTAGACTCCTCATATAGCTCTTCTTTATATTCCCACTATCTCTTCTTAATATGTTTTGCTTCTTCTAGGTTCCCCTCATCTTTACTACTTATCATACACATTTTTCATGAAAGTTTCCCTTAGTATTGTCAGACCTTTTCCACTTCTTTCCTCTGCTTATTCAAACATGCTTAGCTATTCCTTTTATCTCCATTGTATTTTGTATACCTTCTTTACTTGGTCACTTCTGAATCTTCTTGCACATGCTTTTAAGCCTTCTTTCTGAATTCTTTAATTTGATTTGAGCCTTTGTCATCAGAAGCTGATGGACTGAACCACAATTAACTTCACATCTTGTTTTTGTTGTAGTGCATTCCCATTTCAGACTACAAAGTACAGCATGTAGTCAATATGATTTCAGCACTGTTCGTTTGGCAATATACATGTGTACAGCTATCTCTTAGGCTGTACAAAGAGAATTATTTCAGTTGTTCTTTGACAACTAACTTGAGCACTACAGCCATGCCTATTCATTTTGTTTGGCATTATACCCAGAAGGTTCTACAGATTATCATGAATCTGGTTAGCTTCCTCCTCTTCATTATAAGCCTGTATCATTGCAATGTTGAATGGCTTGCCATGGAGTCACAATCAAATCATTTTATCACTTTTTGAGTTGTAACTTAGTACTTATTTTGACACCCATTTATTGCATACAAGGATTATTCCATTTCTTCTGCAAGATTCTTGTCCACAGTAGAAAGTGGAAAAATTATATGATGTAAAATTATCTATTCCAGTCCATTTTAGTTCAATGATTACCAATATGTCAATGTTTAGTCTAGTCATTTCATTTGTAACCAGAAGTTTACCTTGATTCATAAGTATTACATTGCATGTTCATTAAGTTCATAGAGATATACCAGGCTAACAAGGCTGGGCCTTTATCAGCCTAGCCATGGAACTGAAATGGATCCCATTGGCTATTTTGCCTTAGGTATTGTTTTAAGTGGTGTATGTCAGTTAGGGCATGGATTAACTACTGCATCTGTCCATCCGAGACATAAATATCTGAGCAGGGGTGAGTTTCTGATTTCTCAATCACTGGTCCAGGATACACTTGAAGAGGGTTAGGGAAGGGCTCTGTTTCACATGGATGGGAAGCCTATTTCAGAGAATGGGAATTTTCTGAGATGCATAACTGTCCCAACATGTCCAACTTAAATCAGTAGAAAAGTTTAAATCCTTGGATCTAGTACTTCTGATGCTGTTCATTTTTCAGATATGCAAAAGGTCCAGCAGGATAGGTTCCAAGGATGTCTTTTATGCCAGGCATAAATTGCTTCTCAGCAGTCTGTATGGAACAGAGAATAGGGATAGGGCTTTGAGGCAATATTCACAGGGCATTGTGTTTACGCTCTGTATTCTATTTGTGAGGAACCCCTTAGGATGTTCTCATTGTTGCATGTGCTTGATCAGTTCCATATTGAATGGAACATTATTCATAATGATGGGTCTGATTAGCTATGAGTTTACTGGCACAATGACCTCTCTGGATCTAGATGTCATGCCCTTACTAATAAGTTGAATGACACAGAATGATTTTCTCATTACCTTAGACACATGTTGGGCAAAAGACTGGTTACTGTATACATGAGTCTATAAATCCCAGACTACCCTGTCTACTTTTATGAGTATTTTATTTATGAGGTGATTTCCCAGGGTGTCTGACTTCCCAAAAGGTACAGCTTTTATTGGCAGTGAGTTTTAAGCAGTGGCTTGAGCACCTGTCATTTGTCTGAGTTAGACCTTCCTGTAAAATATTAGTATCTTGGAGGGTTTCTGTGATTGCTCCCAGCTTGCGATCATCTGCAAGCTTAGTAAGCCAGAGGTCCTTAACATTGGCCTTGACTTCTGAGAAATAGATGCTGAACAGGAGTGGTCCAAGCACAGAGCTCTGGGGGACTCCACTGGTTACTGGCCTCTTTGTGCAGGTACTCTCTCTAATCTTAACTTCCGGGGTCATAAGTGTAAGCCAAATGGCTATACAGGGAGTTACACAGGGGTTTATGACTAATTCCATGAGTTAGTTTACAATGACCAAGTAGGCTACTATACCAAAGGCTTAGCTAGGTCAAGGTAGGCAGTATGCACCCTTTTGCCTTCATCCATTACCTTGGTGACCTTCTCAAAGAAGTCCACCACATTCAGTAGGCTTGACTTGCTTATGAAAAAATAAACTAGGTTGGGTCCAGTATCTGAAGGCTTCTTATTTCACTGTTAATCATTTCCATAATAATTATTTTCATGGTTTTGCTTAGACTTGTCAGACTAATGTGTCTGTAGTTCCCAGGATCCATAATGGCCTACCCTTGTGCAGATGGATAACTGTTACAATCCTCCATTCACACAGCACAAAGCCTGTTAAAGGCTGTTGTTGAGTAGCGAGTGAAGTGGCCCTGATAGGTCATATTTCAAGCTATTTAAGAGGCATCCTGGGATATTATTGGGGCCCATCGAAGCTGTATTCTTGGCTTTAGAGAAAGAGCCTTTAAGGCCCACTCCTTGTGGTATTTCCTGGGGGACAACTGGGGGTGGGGGTGGGGGTGGTGTATAAAATTAGAGCTGAATTTGTCAACCAGAAGATTGGCTATAATTCCCATTTCCATGAATGTGGCTCCATTTATCAGCAGTTCTGCACACTGTTGTCTGCTGATTTTGAGGTTTTGGACATAGTTGAAGAAGGCCCGATAGTTGTCTTTGGCCTGGGATGCTATCTTTTCCTCAAAATTTGCTTTGTTGGACTTAAATAGTCCTCTTAGTTGTCTATTCATCTTTGATGTTGCACTTCCTAATTTTAGCTATGAATTTTTTTCTTTTGTTCTAGAACCTGTTTAATTTTGGATTCTGCCATAGTCGTTTGTTGTTTAAGTTAGTTTTGAGCTTATTTCTCGTAGGCAAAGCCATTTCTATGCAGTCACTGACATGATCATACAGAGCTTCTGTGAATAATTCCACAGAGGTTGCTATGTTATCTGGGTTTGGAGGAGCTTGACATTTTGGCAGGTTATCGCTTAATAAAAGGAAGTTTGCCTTGGAGTAGTACCTAACTGTGACAGGGTTTGCTGAGGTTACAGAACTGATTTTTATTTTGAAGAAGACTGCTTTGAGGTCTGACCTTGCCAGAGATAACACAAAACTGGTGAGGTTGCAGCATTCTCCCATGTTTGTGATTACTAAGTCCGACATGTTTGTACATCTGGTAGGCATATGTACTATATGGTCCAGGGTGCTTATGTTTACAAAGTCTAGGAATCTCTGTGCCTACAAATTTGGGGTTATGTAGGATACCCAATTTACAGAGGAATAATTAAAGTCCCCCACAAGTATGGTATGTGGTTGAATGGTGAATGACTCAAATAGGTTTGAGTTATGGGTTTCATTGGACAGGAGTGTGATCTGTATCTTGCTAGGATATGGCATTGGATGTTTTTCATGGTAATCTGGACATGGAGGAACTCCAGCATTTTATCATGTTTAACCAACCAAGAGGTATGCTTGCTATTTTTTTAGATTTGACAGCTACTAGGTAGGGCAGGAGAATGTCACACTGATGGGTGAAGGGATGTGAATTTAACATG